>NC_090657.1:19613335-19767622 GCF_040937935.1 Hyperolius riggenbachi
GACCTATGTGAATAATGCCGTATCAGAGAAAGCCCAGACTCCAGTGGTAACTGCTGATACATTATGGTGCAGCCACCAAGTTACAAAATGTTAAAAATGTTGCCTTTTGTGTGGAAATAAACCCTTAAAGAGACTCCGTAACAAAAATTGCATCCTGTTTTTTATCATCCTACAAGTTCAAAAAGCTATTCTAATGTGTTCTGGCTAACTGCAGCACTTTCTACTATCACAGTCTCTGTAATAAATCAATGTATCTTTCCCCTGTCAGACTTGTCGGCCTGTGTCTGGAAGGCTGCCAAGTTCTTCAGTGTTGTGGTTCTGCTATGAACTCCCCCTTCCAGGCCCCTCTATGCACACTGCCTGTGTGTTATTTAGGATTAGAGCAGCTTCTCTCTTCTGTCTTATCTTTTACAAGCTGGATAAATCGTCCTCTGAGCTGGCTGGGCTTTCACAGACTGAAGAATTACAGACAAGGGCAAAGCTGTTTGCAGGAAGAAAAGAGCAGCCTGAAACTTCAGTGCATGAGAACAGGGGGAAAGAAACACACAAATGATCTCTTGAGATTCAAAAGGAAGGCTGTATACAGCCTGCTTGTGTATGGATGTATTTTCTATGTGTGGACATACTGTACATCAACCTACTTCCTGTTTTGGTGGCCATTTTGTTTGTTTATAAACAAACTTTTTAAAACTGTTTTTAACCACTTTTAATGCGGCGAGGAGCGGCAAAATTGTGTCAGAGGGTAATAGGAGATGTCCCCTAATGCACTGGCATGTTTACTTTTGTGCGATTTTAACAATACAGATTCTCTTTAACTATTTGTCTGTTTAACAGAACAGGCTGAAAAATTATGTTACTTCTCCCTGTTCTGTGCACAGTGCTGACATAACCAGCTAGTTGGGAGCTGCCATACAGAGGTACACAAAAAAGCAGAAATCGGCTTAGCCTTCAAATACCTTTCACTTCAGGTTCCCTTTAAACCCTCTCCTAAAATGTAAATAGGGTGTTTAGAGAGGTTAGTAGACATAGTTGACCCCCTGCAGGGGAAAGGCTGAAGGGGGGGGGGGGGGGAGGGGGGAACATGCTTTGTATACTATTTATAGAAAGAAAAAAGATGATCAATGCACAAATTAATTTTTTTATTGTTCCTTATTCCTCCAATGCCTTTTCCCCCCACACAGGCCTAAAATGCACCCTCCACAATGTAGGTGCATCAGTTCCCCACTGGAAGAGCGACACACTGCATTATGGGACAAGGGGACATGCCTGCTCTGTCATCTGAGATATCTGTACAGAATTAGCTGCTAGGTGCTGGCACACAGGAAGGAATGGGTGATATTTGGTGCCCTCTATTTCAAACCTCCGCAGACTATTCTCAGCCCTGGCCTGTTGTGAGTGAGTAGCAGTCGCAGGGTTAAACTGGCAAAGAGTGAGAGAAGCGGCAGCAGCAGAGAGCAGAACATGATGTGTTTTCCCTGCACAGCGGAGTGACGGGCTAATAGCAGAAAATCAGGCGATCAGCGTGGAGCACAGAAGTGCAGAGCGTTCCAACACCCACGCGGGAAATCTCTCCCTCTCCAGGGACACCCAGAGCCCGGTGGCAGCGGCATGGGCCTCTCACTCAAAGGTTTATACCCACAGACAGCTACCGCCAGCGGGCCTGGTCACGTGACTTTACTGAGACTTGACAATCTTAGGCCAGACAGCATAGCACTGCAGTGTTAGGCCCCTAATGCAAACCCTTACGCACAATCCATTATATTAAAAAACGTAAAAACGCACATTAACTGCATAACTGATAGCCACAGGCAGGTGAAAGAACAACATGAATTAGCTCACAACTCTGGCATTTCTCAAGGAGTGGAATACCGTATATTTGGTTCCTGAAGGTGCAGTGCTGGAAATTGGAAAAATGGGCAATTGTAGGGAATAGGTGAACTGGTGGTACAGTCATGGGCGACCCAAACTCAGTGATGCTGTGTATAAAGCACCTGCTAACCCATCTGTTCTGATCCCACTGACGAGCTTCTGTAACACAAACTGTTGCATGAGCGAAGGTGCCAAAACAGACAGTGCATAGCGCCTTGTGGCATAAAGTGCTGTGTAACCCCTGACCAATCAGAGCGCCCATGCTTGTCCCTCCCTGCTGATAAATGAATATACTACAGGCACATGTGCATCAGAACTGGACCATGGTACAACAGAAACCATTGCCCTGGCCTGATGAATCACATTTTCTTTGGTCTCCAAAATTCTCCAAATCTGAACCCAATCAAGCTTACATATCTGAGGCGCACTTTGTAGAGAAACTCCTTTTAAAAAAAGTCATTCATATTACCCAGGGAACCCAAGTAGCTGTCGGGAGTGGGTCTTCCCCAACTAGTAAACGGCACTCTTTACACAGCCCACGGTCATCACATAATCCCGCCCACCTCCTACCTCTGCCGCTCTGAGTTTATCTCTTTGTGACCAGCACTGCAGCTGCTGCCCAGCAATTTCTGTAAATTCTAGATCTCAACACTGGAAGCCTTTGGAAATGGGTGTGGCAGGTGTTCAAAGCTTGGAACTCGGGAGGACAGAAATATAAACCCGAGTTAGGCCTGGGGCACACTGAGCGGATTTGGATGTGATCAGCCGGCGGCATCCACCTGCAAATCCGCTTGGCTAATGTATTTCAATGGGCTAGTGCACACCGGCGGTTTGAGGTTTTTAGCAAACCGCAAACGTGCCTCCTGCTGCACGTTTGCGGTTTGCTAAAAACCTCAAACCGCCGGTGTGCACCACACATTGAAATACAATAGCCAAGCGTTTTCACTGGCTGATGCGGCCGGCGGATCGCATACAAAATCCGCTCTGTGTGCACCCGGCCAAATATCAGCTCTCTGCTCCAAAAACCGCTAGCGTTTTGACGATCTGCTAGCGGTTTTGGTGTGCACTGGGCCTTACTAAGAGGTAAAAGACCCAAGCAGGGAAAGCCCCTGGGAATTGGTGCATCAGGTGTGCAGAGCTAAGAAATCAGAACTGCAGAGATCTGACCACTGCAGACCCCAAGAAAATAAAGAACCTGTTTGGGCTAGTTCACATTTAGCAGCACTTTCAGGGAGCTTGCCTGACACCGGTGATCAGCAAAGTGCTAGTACAATGCAACACTACGAGGGCGATCTCACTGCAACGTTGCAATTTGTATTAATGTGGTCTGAAAGCCAGCATTTCTACTTTGCTCTAAAAGATTCATCACAGCTTGAAAGCTGCTATCCCAGAATTTTTTTTTTACCAGAACATCACTGAAATGGTTAAACAAAGCACTTTGTCCTGCTATCAGGCTTCAAATCTGCATCCAAACTGGAGATAACAGTATCTTTACACACACTGTAACAACATTGGAATGTAAACAGTGTAACAAGTGAATAGGAGCTCTCTGTGACTTTCTGTGCTTCAGACACAGACAGAGTTCAGAATAGCTCATTAGAAGATGTTAATATATATAACAAAAAGCAGTTTGAATCAAATGCAATGGCAGGTTTTAGGGCAAGATAAACTACACTTTGAAAACTTGTAATTTGTAAACAGACTATATATATATATATATATATATATATATATATATATATATATATATATATATATATATATATATATATATATATATATATATATATATATATATATATATATATATACATATATACATATACATACACACTTATGCACAAAAGCAAATATAACTGAGTAACAAAAAGTTGGAAAACACTTTTTATTGAATGTTATGTCGGCGTTTCAATCCACTTTAAATCCCAATTTTGCTGCCTGCAGAGTTTTCTGAACCATTGCGCTTGAAGGAATGCTACAGCATCTCACATTCCTTCAAAATCACTTTGCAAATCGCTGTGTGAAACGGGCCTTTTGGATTGACGCTCCAGCCTCCATCCACCATGCAAAACCACTGAGGAGCGTAATGTAGGATTTTAAGAGAGGTATCTTCATTACTTTACACTGGCCATTATTCACTAAAGTTGGTGAACAGCTGCAAACAGGATTACATCATCACACTTGGAGCAGGAGATTGTAAATCTTATTAGGTAGAAAATGCTTACCGCCCGCACATGGCTCATATCAGAACTTAGGGGTTGTTAAAATGTTAGGAAATTAGCAGCGTAAAGTCTGCAGCCAAAGACAGGGTTTTTGTCCCTTTTCCATTACACACAACTTGCCCTGCGTTCTCTAATAATAAGTTGCTGATGTAGTACAAAACTGAAATTATCCGATATGTGAGCAATCCTCACTATATTCTGGTATGACCCAGACTAGCTTCTCAACCAAACAAGAGACATTTTAGAGAATCCAGTCCAGTTGCACAACAACTATAATTATCTCGGGATAAGCACAGCTGACTAAGCCAAGTAAAAGTATTTCCCTGCATCTCCGTGCTTCCCCTTTAAGAAGCGAAAGGAAAGTACTGCAAACAAATCTGGAGAGACGCTGAGGACAGACGAGGAAGTGCAATTCCTCAGAACTACTCAGTGACCTTTCTCACGGAAACGCCAAGCACAGCAAACAGTGCAGCGCCCAGAGCTTTGTGTGAGGAAACGCGGGAATGTATGTCAACACCAGAGCGGAGAAGCCAAAGCAACCACTTCACACACGCAAACATAGTGCTTCCGTGTGTCACATTCCTCTCTATACCCCATACTATACTCACCTATCCTAACAGGGGGCCTTCCCACAGCTTCCGTGTGTCACATTCCTCTCTATACCATATACTATACTCACCTATCCTAACAGGGGACATTCCCACAGCTTCCGTGTGTCACATTCCTCCCTATACCCCATACTATACTCACCTATCCTAACAGGGGGCCTTCCCACAGCTTCCCCATGTCACATTCCACCCTATACCATATACTATACTCACCTATCCTAACAGGGGGCCTTCCCACAGCTTCCGTGTGTCACATTCCACCCTATACCATATACTATACTCACCTATCCTAACAGGGGACATTCCCACAGCTTCTGTGTGTCACATTCCTCTCTATACCCTATACTATACTCACCTATCCTAACAGGGGGCCTTCCCACAGCTTCCGTGTGTCACATTCCACCCTATACCATATACTATACTCACCTATCCTAACAGGGGGCCTTCCCACAGCTTCCGTGTGTCACATTCCTCCCTATACCCCATACTATACTCACCTATCCTAACAGGGGGCCTTCCCACAGCTTCCCCATGTCACATTCCACCCTATACCATATACTATACTCACCTATCCTAACAGGGGGCCTTCCCACAGCTTCCGTGTGTCACATTCCTCCCAATACCCCATACTATACTCACCTTCTATCCTAACAGGGGGAATTCCCACAGCTTCCGTGTGTCACATTCCTCCCTATACCCCATACTATACTCACCTATCCTAACAGGGGGCCTTCCCACAGCTTCCCCATGTCACATTCCACCCTATACCATATACTATACTCACCTATCCTAACAGGGGGCCTTCCCACAGCTTCCGTGTGTCACATTCCACCCTATACCATATACTATACTCACCTATCCTAACAGGGGGCCTTCCCACAGCTTCCGTGTGTCACATTCCACCCTATACCATATACTATACTCACCTATCCTAACAGGGGGTCTTCCCACAGCTTCCCCATGTCACATTCCTCCCAATACCCTATACTATACTCACCTATCCTAACGGGGCATTCCCACAGCTTCTGTGTGTCACATTCCTCCCTATACCCCATACTATACTCACCTTCTATCCTAACAGGGGGCCTTCCCACAGCTTCCCCATGTCACATTCCTCCCAATACCCTATACTATACTCACCTATCCTAACAGGGGGCATTCCCACAGCTTCCCCATGTCACATTCCTCCCAATACCCTATACTATACTCACCTATCCTAACAGGGGGCATTGCCACAGCTTCTGTGTGTCACATTCCTCCCTATACCCCATACTATACTCACCTTCTATCCTAACAGGGGGCATTCCCACAGCTTCCCCATGTCACATTCCTCCCTATACCCCATACTATACTCACCTTCTATCCTAACACGGGGCATTCCCACAGCTTCCCCATGTCACATTCCACCCTATACCCCATACTATACTCACCTTCTATCCTAACACGGGGCATTCCCACAGCTTCCCCATGTCACATTCCTCCCAATACCCCCATACTATACTCACCTTCTATCCTAACAGGGGGCATTCCCACAGCTTCTGTGTGTCACATTCCTCCCTATACCCCATACTATACTCACCTATCCTAACAGGGAGCCATTCCCAAAGCTTCCGTGTGTCACATTCCTCCCTATACCCCATACTATACTCACCTATCCTAACAGGGAGCCATTCCCACAGCTTCCGTGTGTCACATTCCTCCCTATACCCCATACTATACTCACCTTCTATCCTAACCGGGGGCATTCCCACAGCTTCCCCATGTCACATTCCTCCCTATACCCTATACTATACTCACCTATCCTAACAGGGGGCATTCCCACAGCTTCCGTGTGTCACATTCCTCCCAATACCCCCATACTATACTCACCTATCCTAACAGGGAGCCATTCCCACAGCTTCCGTGTGTCACATTCCTCCCTATACCCCATACTATACTCACCTTCTATCCTAACCGGGGGCATTCCCACAGCTTCAGTGTGTCACATTCCTCCCAATACCCTATACCAGTGATGGCTAACCTTGGCACTCCAGCTTTAACAAAACTACAAATCCCATCATGCCTCTGCCTCCCTGAGTTAAGCTTAGAGCTGCCAGAGTATTGCAATCCCTTATGGGACTTGTAGTTCCACCACAGCTGGAGTGCCAAGGTTAGCCATCACTTCCATATACTATAATCACCTTCTATCCTAACAGGTGGCCTTCCCACAGCTTCTCCTTGTCACACTCCTCTCCCCCCCCGTTCCAAATACAGCATATACTATACCCACCTTCTATCCTAACATGTACAGACATTACTGTTCACATGAACTATAGCACTGTGAGTGAGGCCACTCCCACCAAGTTACCTGACGTAAAAAAAATCAGGCCCGCCAACTGCTTACCATAGTAAGACAGTGCAGTACAGTTATGGGTGTTTACGCTTTGTGACAGAGCATAACCTCTGCCTGCCAGACTGGGAGGTAACAGATTGTGAGGTATTTTGGAGCTGTCAGCGGCTGAATGGTGCCCAATGGGCGTTTATGCCGGTCTAAGAAGCCACCAACTTCCCTGGTAGAGTGCTCAGGCGGCACCGGTCGGCAGACGCTGTACCTGTGCAGTAATACACCAGTGCTACCAGCAGGCACAGATATGTGACATCAGAAATCTGGACATTAGTGAGCTGCTTTACGGATGCCATCAAGAGAGGGGTAGCTGTGTACACAATATTACATTTAGAAAGTAGCACAATGATAATGAGATGAAGAAAGCAGCCCTGTCTGAGCTCTGGGCTTCCCACCAGTCAGAGAGTCGGTGGAATGTTATTGATGTGGATGGAAACAAGTCAGTGTGAATGGCATAAAAACAAGCTGCCCTGCACATTTTTCTCTTCAGGGTGGGTGTAGTTTCATTTCTAGGGGGAGATAGAGACGCAGGGAGCCCCCCTACAAACGTGGGCGAGTCTGGAGCTTTCTGAACTTCTCCGCGCTGTGCTAAATATAAATAAGTGGAAAGGCAAATACTTTCTAAAGGTCACAATTTGCACAAATTTGCACGGCTGCCAAGCAGGAAGGAATGACTCCAGTCTTCCAGCCGCTCGATGTGCTCAACACGTGGGACGGTGACACCGGGCTCTGCTCCACTGCCTGCCGAACTAACTCCACGCTGACACTGTCATCTGCTTGTGTGGGGAACAGATGACAACACAGCCAGGAGACGAGATCAGTGCCAAACCACCTCTGTGCTGCACATAAAGCTGGAGGCTGCCGTCCAAGCATAGCAGTGCTGCCGCACAGTCACTATGGTCTGTAACACTCCAGCAGTGCTGCCGCACAGTCACTATGGCCTGTAACACTCCAGCAGTGCTGCCGCACAGTCACTATGGCCTGTAACACTCCAGCAGTGCTGCCGCACAGTCACTATGGCCTGTAACACTCCAGCAGTGCTGCCGCACAGTCACTATGGCCTGTAACACTCCAGCAGTGCTGCCGCACAGTCACTATGCTCTGTAACACTCCAGCAGTGCTGCCGCACAGTCACTATGCTCTGTAACACTCCAGCAGTGCTGCCGCACAGTCACTATGGTCTGTAACACTCCAGCAGTGCTGCCGCACAGTCACTATGCTCTGTAACACTCCAGCAGTGCTGCCGCACAGTCACTATGCTCTGTAACACTCCAGCAGTGCTGCCGCACAGTCACTATGCTCTGTAACACTCCAGCAGTGCTGCCGCACAGTCACTATGGTCTGTAACACTCCAGCAGTGCAGCCGCACAGTCACTATGGCCTGTAACACTCCAGCAGTGCTGCCGCACAGTCACTATGGCCTGTAACACTCCAGCAGTGCTGCCGCACAGTCACTATGGCCTGTAACACTCCAGCAGTGCTGCCGCACAGTCACTATGGCCTGTAACACTCCAGCAGTGCTGCCGCACAGTCACTATGGCCTGTAACACTCCAGCAGTGCTGCCGCACAGTCACTATGCTCTGTAACACTCCAGCAGTGCTGCCGCACAGTCACTATGCTCTGTAACACTCCAGCAGTGCAGCCGCACAGTCACTATGGCCTGTAACACTCCAGCAGTGCAGCCGCACAGTCACTATGGCCTGTAACACTCCAGCAGTGCTGCCGCACAGTCACTATGGCCTGTAACACTCCAGCAGTGCTGCCGCACAGTCACTATGGCCTGTAACACTCCAGCAGTGCGGCCGCACAGTCACTATGCTCTGTAACACTCCAGCAGTGCAGCCGCACAGTCACTATGCTCTGTAACACACCAGCAGTGCTGCCGCACAGTCACTATGCTCTGTAACACACCAGCAGTGCTGCCGCACAGTCACTATGCTCTGTAACACACCAGCAGTGCTGCCGCACAGTCACTAGGCTCTGTAACACTCCAGCAGTGCTGCCGCACAGTCACTATGCTCTGTAACACTCCAGCAGTGCAGCCGCACAGTCAATATGCTCTGCACCACTCCAGCAGTGCTGCCGCACAGCCACTATGCTCTGTAACACACCAGCAGTGCTGCCGCACAGTCACTATGCTCTGTAACACACCAGCAGTGCTGCCGCACAGCCACTATGCTCTGTAACACACCAGCAGTGCTGCCGCACAGTCACTATGCTCTGTAACACTCCAGCAGTGCAGCCGCACAGTCACTAGGCTCTGTAACACTCCAGCAGTGTAGCTGCACAGTCACTATGCTCTGCAACACTCCAGCAGTGCTGCCGCACAGTCACTAGGCTCTGTAACACTCCAGCAGTGCTGCCGCACAGTCACTATGCTCTGTAACACTCCAGCAGTGCTGCCGCACAGTCACTATGCTCTGTAACACTCCAGCAGTGCTGCCGCACAGTCACTATGCTCTGTAACACTCCAGCAGTGCTGCCGCACAGTCACTATGCTCTGTAACACTCCAGCAGTGCAGCCGCACAGTCACTAGGCTCTGTAACACTCCAGCAGTGCTGCCGCACAGTCACTATGGCCTGTAACACTCCAGCAGTGCTGCCGCACAGTCACTATGGCCTGTAACACTCCAGCAGTGCTGCCGCACAGTCACTAGGCTCTGTAACACTCCAGCAGTGCTGCCGCACAGTCACTATGCTCTGTAACACTCCAGCAGTGCTGCCGCACAGTCACTATGCTCTGTAACACACCAGCAGTGCTGCCGCACAGTCACTATGCTCTGTAACACACCAGCAGTGCTGCCGCACAGTCACTATGCTCTGTAACACACCAGCAGTGCTGCCGCACAGTCACTAGGCTCTGTAACACTCCAGCAGTGCTGCCGCACAGTCACTATGCTCTGTAACACTCCAGCAGTGCTGCCGCACAGTCACTATGCTCTGTAAAACTCCAGCAGTGCTGCCGCACAGTCACTAGGCTCTGTAACACTCCAGCAGTGCAGCCGCACAGTCACCATGGCCTGCAACACTCCAGCAGTGTCACCACACAGTCACTAGGCTCTGTAACACTCCAGCAGTGCTGCCGCACAGTCACTATGCTCTGTAACACTCCAGCAGTGCTGCCGCACAGTCACTAGGCTCTGTAACACTCCAGCAGTGCTGCCGCACATTCACTAGGCTCTGTAACACTCCAGCAGTGCAGCCGCACAGTCACCATGGCCTGCAACACTCCAGCAGTGTCACCACACAGTCACTATGCTCTGTAACACTCCAGCAGTGCTGCCGCACAGTCACTAGGCTCTGTAACACTCCAGCAGTGCTGCCGCACAGTCACTATGCTCTGTACCACTCCAGCAGTGCAGCCGCACAGTCAATATGCTCTGCACCACTCCAGCAGTGCTGCCGCACAGTCACTATGCTCTGTAACATTCCAGCAGTGCTGCCGCACAGTCACTATGCTCTGTACCACTCCAGCAGTGCAGCCGCACAGTCAATATGCTCTGCACCACTCCAGCAGTGCTGCCGCACAGTCACTATGCTCTGTAACATTCCAGCAGTGCTGCCGCACAGTCACTATGCTCTGTAACACTCCAGCAGTGCTGCCGCACAGTCACTAGGCTCTGTAACACTCCAGCAGTGCTGCCGCACAGTCACTAGGCTCTGTACCACTCCAGCAGTGCAGCCGCACAGTCAATATGCTCTGCACCACTCCAGCAGTGCTGCCGCACAGTCACTATGCTCTGTAACATTCCAGCAGTGCTGCCGCACAGTCACTATGCTCTGTAACACTCCAGCAGTGCTGCCGCACAGTCACTAGGCTCTGTAACACTCCAGCAGTGCTGCCGCACAGTCACTATGCTCTGTAACATTCCAGCAGTGCTGCCGCACAGTCACTATGCTCTGTAACACTCCAGCAGTGTCACCGCACAGTCACTATGGCCTGTAACACACCAGCAGTGTCACCACACAGTCACTATGGCCTGTAACACTCCAGCAGTGTCACTACAAGGATACTGGTACGCCCAGTGGACACACATGCAGACACAGCAATAAAATACTAACTGAGCAGAAAGAGCACAGGCTAATATTAGAGCCAGGGACTCAGTAATGCAAAGCAAGAGTGTTATCCAGTATGCCAGGGGTCCCCAACCGCTGGTCTATGGCCCAGTGCTGGTCTATGAACTCGGCCTCTCTACTTCCTGTCATGCAGAGCAGCAGTGCACAGACTTTACTCTGTTTTATCCCCCCAAAAAAAACAGCCCCCCCATCTGGAAGAACACCTCACAACTAACGTCCAGCGTCCTGAGACAAGCACTACCTTCCACCCGACCAAACAAAAACTAAAAATATTTAGACTATAAAGAGGTCCTCAGTCCCCAAAAAAGTTGGGGAACACTGAACTGTGCCAACGTACGCCCCATATAAGATTTGCACCATCACTTATTTACAGTATTAAGGAATCATGGATTTAATATATTAAGAAAAATATATATTTTTTAACTGCCTTTACAGTAAACAATCCTCAGTCTTGGTTCCTTTATAGAAAATACTTCTCAACCTTGTTGTGGAGAACAAACTACTTCACACTTCTGACTATTACAGAGTCCCCATATATACACGAGAGGAAGAAGAGTCTTCCACATGTCACTAACATGTTTCCCATTCTGTGATTTCTCTCAGTAGTTCACAGGACTGTGGTCATTTATGGAGGGCGCCAGTACAGTCCAGTTCCCAGGCCAGTCTCTGGGGAGCCCTGAACACACACACTGATCATCACACGCTGAGCAAAGGAACAGTCTGTCCTTACAGAGGCACTACCAGTCTCTGAAACACTTTCCACATACTGGGGGTCTGCAGGCATTCAGACCGGCACTGTCGGTGTGTGCGCAGCTTCAGTGCTACCACTAACATGCAACACGTGACATACAAGACAGAACACTTCATGTACTGATGTGGGGGTTCACTCAGCTGCAGTCATGTGAGTCACACTCAGGACCAGAGAGTGACGACACCTACAGCTTTCTCTGATCCTCCATAGGGGGTATATTATGGGGCAGCACCTACAGTATCCTGTCTATGAACAAGGCACAGCATTTTCCATCTATCACATCTCTCACTTCCTGCAAAACATCCTCATCTGTGGTAACGCTAACCAATCCACTTCTGCATATACATGACTAAAGATCTACAAAGAGGAGCCATAGTGGTAATGACTGAAGAACCAGGATCACTACAAATAGTGTGAAGGAACCTAGAAGCCCCACTAAAAACTAATATGACCTCTGAAGACAACAAGGTTACTTGAAATTATTCCGTGTTACATGAACAAGGAGGAACTCCCATGATGCACCACAGTAAACGAATATTCAAATTATTTAAGTCCCAGGAAAAAAAACAAATAAACATTTAGAACAGTTGGTGAGCTGCGGTAACACCTAAAGTCTTTACTTTACAAAGTCATTCCAATCCAAATGGCAGTCAGCTGCTCTGGGCATATGCCTAGCTTTACAGGGCATAAAGAAAGAATCTGCTAATCATCATAGTTCCTTTTTGCGCATGTACCGTAAGTTATTGCAAGTACCTTCTGTTTTTAAAAGCAAATTCATATTTAGCCCGTCTGAAGAACAGAAAGCAACCAGACAGAACAGTGTTACTGCAGGCCCAAGTTAGCAGCACAGATCAGTGAACTTCTCTGGGGAAGAGATTAAAGTAAATGGATGGGCTTACCCTGTATTGTCCTTACTAGTTACACACTGCTATTATTATTATTATTATTATTATTAATTTATATAGCTGACAAATTATTCCACAGCACTCTACAGACATTAATGATCCATTCTCACCAGTCCCTGCATCAGAAGAGCTTACACTCTAATGCCCTCACCACAGACACACACACTTATTATACATTTATATAGCCAACATATTACCCAGTGCTGTACAGAGATCACTGATCCATTCTCATCTGTCTCTGCACTGGAGGAACTTGCACTGTAATGTCCTCACTGTAGTCACACACCATTATTATTATACATTTATAACACTGACATATTCCACTGTGCTGTACATACATCACTGATCCATTTTCATCACTCCCTGCACCAGAGGAGCTAATGTCCTCACCACACACTCACACAGGTCTATAGTTCTGGAATACTGTATATCACAGTGCTGTACAGACATCACTGATCCATTCCCACCAGAAGAGCTTGCACTCTAATGTCCTCACCACACACTCGCACATGTCTATAGCTCTGGCATACTGTATATCGTAGTGCTGTACAGAGATCACTGATCCATTCCCACCAGAAGAGCTTGCACTCTAATGCCCTCACCACACACTCACACATGTCTATAGCTCTGGCATACTGTATATCACAGTGCTGTACAGACATCACTGATCCATTCCCAGCTTACACTCTAATTTCCCCGCATAGTCACACACTAATTATATACACTTATTTACTGCACGTCTATTTCACAGTGTTGTACAGAGAATTTGCTCTTCTGCCCATACTGGAGTGTCCCCCACAACCATAACACTAACATTAGGTCTAATTAGTCCAGAGACTATGGATCACATGAGAAAACCACCTGAGCAAACATGCTGCATGCTAGCAGTTTACTGAAAGGATCTGATCAAAGGACCCCAAAGCTGAGTGCTAATTGGCTGCCTATTACCATCACCTGGCAAACACAGCAAAGACTTATAACATGAGGCATTGGCGTCATTTTTGGGCGCTCCGCTGACACACCTCCGCTCTGATTCTCTATAGAATAATACAAGCAGCAGAAAATAAGAACGCCTCCTAACGACAAAGGAAAATAAAAATGTATGTGCTTTATTCAGACAGCCTTTCATCCGGTAACAATACGCGGGAAGGCGTCCGGAGCTGGCGTACATTGCCGTTTGATATGGTAAGCAGAATTTCCATACATATTTATGTACAAACTGACGTCCTCCCGAGAGAACTCAGATGAAATGAGAATACATTTTAATCAATAAGGAGACTGTGCTTGGACAATGCGCGGGTAACCCGCTCAGCACCAGCAGGCAGTATGTAGCCCGAGCAAGACAGCGGCCATCTTGTTCCAGGTCAGCCACATACTCTCTGCAATATCCCGGGCCAGGCATCAGCTGTGACGCTAATGGCTGCAGTGTCATTAAATGCGTTAATTGCCATTTGTGCACTATGAATATTTGTCAGGCGAAGATGCAAATAATGGGGAGTGTGTAGGCGTCTTTTATCTCCCAATTCTGATTGCTTTACAAGAGTCTACAATATTCTGGAGTTCTCCATTGTAAGAGGTGAGCTCTCAGCCCGTTCTGTCACATTTAAAGCACAAGCCAGTATTCTGTATGATGTCAGCAATGTCTGTGTGATGTCTAATTACAAGATTCCATCATCCACTGTCTCCAATGGAATGCAGGGCCATAAAACCAAGCCATTAAGTTTAATAGCCTCTAATGTGCTAATTATCATGATGGAGGAAGAGACTGTCCTGCAGAAAGAAAAAAAAATCATAACAACGCACAACAGTGTACTTAAAACTAGTCATTCCTCAAAAAAAAATAAAAAAATCTTAATATGTGTATTATATAGAATGCTAAAAGCATTTTCTTACTACGTTGTATAAGAAGTACTGCATAGGTAATTAGACATTTCCCATCTGCAGTCTGAACCTTCTCAGCTCACGATTGCAGGTAGACAAAACAAGCACTGCAGACTGACTCACATTGGAGGAACAACCCTTTCCTCTCAGCAATGGCGTACCACATGTCTCAGCAGGCAGAGCCACTCCACAGTTCTCTACGGTCAGGGTGTGGCCCAGACTGCCACTCATCCTCCTAACGGAAGAATACCAGAATTGGTGTAGCCAGAACTGCCACTGTTTACTAGTGGTCACGTGTACAAAACTCCCACGGCATACGTAATAAAGATTAGCAAAAAATAGATGTAGCAGAGCACACACACACAAGGATAACATTCATTAGAAATTAGTTAAAGAGAATCTTTACTCTAAAAAACTCTTACAATAAAAAGCATACCATTCTCTTCCTTATGTTCTCCTGGGCCAATCTGCGCTGTTTCTGCCACTCCCTGCTGCAATCCTGGCTTGTAATTAACAGTTTTAGGCAGTGTTTACAAACAGCTTACTGTGTGACTCATGCAGAGCTTGGAGAGGGTGTGTATAGCTTCTGCCATGACAAGCAGTGCTGCACATTCCACACATTCCAGGCTCAGCCCGACAGAGCCGACAGAGGAAAGAAGATTAGATTTATTACAGAGACAGTGCAAGTAGAAAATGCTGCAGTAAGACAGACCACATTAGAACAGGCATAGGAACTTATAGGATAGAAGAAATGAGGCTCAAAATTTTGTTACAGAGTCTCTTTAAATAGGAGGTTGTGGAGGACTTTCCTCCTAACTGATGACCCAAACAGTCAGTTTCAAAAAAGAACTTTTATTTAGCACTTCTAAAACTCCCCCCAAAAATGGGACACATTTCATGGGACACAACCTGCTTCCTCAGACAAATCTGAGAGAGCTCAGTTCAACTGTACAAATGTATGTTTTAGTTTTCTAGTCCTAGTTGAGCTTCACTGCTGTCTATACCTCTGTACCTCGCCTCCCTGCAGTAGTTGGCACCAGGGCATAAACCGACACGGATTCCAATGTGATACAAGTGGCCCTGGAAAAGAAGGCGGGGACTTTGGCTTTCTGTTGCAGCACACGTTTTGACACTCTGAGTCACTTCTTCAGTGATGAAGTGAAGAAAATACACAGATAATCACTCGCTCCAGCCAAATAACCTAATTACAAGTGTAACTTAGCAGGGCCCGTTGGCTGGAGTCAAGTGGATTACCTGTGTTTATGTGTTGTGGTATTCCTTCCACCTTATTGCAATTTAAGAGGTTGCTCAGAATACATGGAGAAACACCTTTATAAAGCTTAGATTATCTGTTAGGCTCTACCATGGTATACATACATGTGTTCTAGACCTGAATGTGCCTTTCTTCCACCAGACAGGACTTATGCTACAAACAGCGGAGTGTAATCACACTGAAAATGCAGCATTTCACAGCCAACAAGTCTGCGTAACCAGTACAGGGGGAATGGTGCAGCGCCCTCTTGTGTATCCCCTCCATTTGGTGTCAGAGTGGTGGGGCTATCTGGAGAAGAACAGACCACCTTGCCCAATAACAAAGGCAGGCCGCAGACTCCAAGCCAAACATACTATTTATCTGTTTGATTTACTTACCGCTCAGTATGCTGGTGAGAGACATTCCGCCATCCTCCTACCCACCTCCATGACAGGTGCTCTTATGCTGTACATATAAAGATCAATACAAGGAGACTGTGCCAAGCAGCTGCCATATTACACTGTGCCTTAATGAAGAGATCTCTGTATGGCAATTAAATGAGGTTTGCACTCCTATGTGTATAAAGGGATTATTCACCAAGGAAGTGGAGTGCTGGCAATATTTGATTTTGGAGCCTCCAATCTGAATGATGACATCACAGGCACAACAACTACATAGCAGCTGGTATAGGGCCCAGGAACCAGGAGGGGCCCAGATTGTTCCAATCTGTTTACTCGCCTTTTTTGTTTAACCCCCCCCCCCCCCCCCACCCCTCCCTGGCCGCACTCATCTTATGAGCAAGAGAAGCGGCAGTTAAGGGGTAGAGCTCGGGGAAGAGGGTGCAAGGAGCGACTTGTGTGAGGAACAGAGGAAACCTGCAGACACAGTTATTCACAGTCTGCAGGGAAGCTGTACCAAGTAATGGGGAGGGGGTGCATGCTGTGAGCAGTGTGGGTGTCACCTGCAGATAGAGTGCAGGATATGTGCAATGTGTGGACTGGGGAGATCTGAAGGTACACACAGGTGCAAAGCTTGCAGGGAAGCTGTGCTGAGTAATGGGGAGGGGGTGCATGCTGTGAGCAGTGTGGGTGTCACCTGCAGATAGAGTGCAGGATATGTGCAATGTGTGGACTGGGGAGATCTGAAGGTACACACAGGTGCAAAGCTTGCAGGGAAGCTGTGGTGAGTGCTGGAGATCAGGGAATGGGTGCATGATGTATGCAGTGTAGCAATGCAGGAAACCACTGGCTATACACCACTGCAGATATTTCAGGGAAGCTGTGCTGGGGTAGGAAGCTCAGGATAAGCAGAACAGGGTGTATGCTGTTGGAGGTTTGGGAGATCAGGGGATACACAGCTACAGGAAAGCAGTACTGAATATGTACAGAGCGTGGACTCGGTAGATCAATGGAACAATGCAGAAGATGCAGGCAAGCTGTGATGGACAGAGATAAGGGAGGTGGTGGAAGGCAAAGGCTGTGTGGAGACATGGGGAAGAGAAGAGCCTGCAAGGAAGCTATGAAGCTCAAATAAGGGGTGCTGTATGTATGCACAGATGTAAGCCCCAATAGCTATACCCCGAGGCTGAATGTGTCCTCCCTGGAGGTGCACTGTAGCTATCAGTGAGATAATACACCATGCATGAAAGCCACACAGCCAGTGTTACCCCAAAACAATGAGAATGTAATTTACTCTCTGCATCAATCATCCTACGCTGCAGGACTGAACCTGATTGGCTCCTGTGAGGCGCTACTGGCCGTGTTTGTATTTCTGAGCATTCGGGAGGCTAAAGGGTTAAAGGCCTGGCACCATCAGGCAGGCCCTCCAGCTGTCCGTACTGTGGAAGCGGGCACTGGGCGCTGCGGGCTCGGAGGAGGGTATAAAGCTCGGGATTAGCGCGCGCTGAAGAGCATCAAGAACAACAAAGAGACGTTTAATTACTGATCAATCTCCTGTAATCACTGCTAATCTCCACTTCCCATCCCGACTCCACAATTGCTGCACTACTGGCATGGGAGGGAGGGGGGCGCTGGAGTGGCAGTTCCTTTGTAGATCCATTCTTTTAGGGTTACCTCTGAGTACAGAATACACCAGGCAGGGCTCCTAATCATTAAAGAGGAGGGGAGGGGTGCTGCAGGCAAACAACTTGTACCAGCTTATCAGGGGTGCAGAAGCGGTGCCTAGACAGTCTTCTATCCTACCTGATAGTAGTAAAAATGTTTCTGTACCATGTTAGCCAAACAATATATGTAGGTAGAAAAAAAAAAGTAATACCTTTTAATGGCTAACTGATAAAGTTAAATAATGCAAGCTTTCTGGGATCTAGTCCCCTTCTTCAGGCATATTTCTAGATGTTAGCTGTAGTAAAACACTGATGCAGGGAAATAGCAAACATGAAGATGGCAGTTGTACTGGTTGCTGTTTAGCAGTTAGATGTCAGGTGATCAGCAGGCTGGAGCCAGTGAGCTTATGCAAGCAAACATGAAATCTAGCAGGTTTCTGAAGAAAGTGAAGCCAAGTAAATCATGTTACATAAGGAGTAATGAATCCCATTCCACAATTTAAAGGGACTCCGAGCAGTGCAGAAACTATGGAAAGATGCATATCATTTTAAAGCTCTCTTTCTCCTCTTTCCAATGATATATAAACCGCCGCCCTACGCCTTTTAGTTTTCGCTATTTTCGCGATTGAAATTGCCACGGCCGCGATTTGGATCGCGAAAATGGAGAAAACTAAAAGGCGTAGGGCGACGATTTAGGGGTCATCAGAAAGAGGAGAAAGAGAGCTTTAAAATGATATCCATCTTTCCATAGTTACACAGTACAACTGCCATCTTCATGCAGCTTTCCTGCATCAGTGTTTTACTACAGCTAACATCTAGAAATATGCCTGAAGAAGGGGACTAGATCCCAGAAAGCTTGCATTATTTAACTTTATCAGTTAGTCATTAAAAGGTATTACTTTTACAAGACTTTGTTTTTTTTCTACCTACATATACTATCCTACCTGATCAATCCCCACCTTTTCATTCAGTACAGGATTCTCATCTCATGTACTGTACATGCTATGGCCGGAACCCGAAGTCTGGCCACTTCATTTTCTGGACAGTCAAAACTAGAAACTGTCGTCTCACTGCAGCCAATGTCCGTACTGAATGGCTTCCTGGCAGCTCCATTCCTCTTCCCTGGCCAGACTTCGGGTTCTGGCCGTAACATATACACAACAATCCCAGCACCCACTGTGGACTAAAGATAGGCACGCCTCTGGCGATGATGGGCAGATTTGACCGATCTCTCGCTCATCAAATCTAATTTAGAGAGATTTGTCTGCTGCCCATACGCCTCAGGCCAATACCCGATTAATTTCGGCATGAATTCTCTTTGGGATTGGCCGAGCCCGCCGCCTCATCGCTGCCCCCCAGTGTATAAATGTATACCCCCTATGTGTGCATTTATACATTACTTGTTCTGTGTCCCCCACCGCACGATGCCCATCTGTCTTTGGCAACTCCCGCTGTTCCATTAGCAGTGTACACACCGCCGGCGTATAGCACATACAGCATGTATACCGCTAATGGATGTGTGGGGGGTCCCGAAGACTGATAGGCACCACGCGGTGGGCGACACAGAACAGGTAATATATAAATGCACACACCGGGGGTACATTTATACACTGGGGAACAGCGCAGAGGGGTTTTGTTGCTCACTCTGATATGGCTTGCCATTTCCGCCGTGCACTCGATTTACGACGGTCCAACATCTTGATTGGATTGATACATGCCACCAATTTTGGGCCGAAATTGGTCGCATCGGCCGCATGCTCTTGGTGGTACAGATTCGATAAGTATCAAATCGGATGATCGATCGGCGGCCAAGCCGAGAGATGTATAGCCAGCTTAAGACAAAGTAAAATTTCTAGAATGCCATATCTAGATTTTCTAGGCATTAATTGCCAGCGTCTGTTCAGTAAAGACAGAGAGAGTACATTCTGGGGCGTCTGCTGAAAACCTTTAAAGTCTGATATTGTGCTGTAACTATAACGGCTGTGGTAATGCAGCCCGATGCGCACATGTGCTGCCAATAACAGGTTCCCCAGCTCAGTGCACGTCGCTCTGCCCGCCACATTCCACGCAACAAGCAGCGTGTAATTTTGCCTCAGGTTCCGTGCAGAATTCTGGAACAGGCAGTTATCCAACTACAGAAGGGGAAGAAAGTCATTAAGGAGTTCATGCTTACAACCTGGGTACAGTTGCTATGGCTGCAAGGAAGAAGGTCATGTTTATTAACACTAATCACACAACAGCTTACGTGGCAAAGGCACGGATCAATTTGCTACCACCACTTTTTCTCTGTAAAGCGGTCGCCGGCGCCCGGGAGGATCTGGAAGGAATAATTTCCCAGACAAACCATGAAATAATTTGGGGACTATAAAGATGGATGTAATGAGCAGACAGCTTCCATCGGAGCGGCGGACGGATTGGCCGCACGGCTCGCGAGCTGAATTAATCATCACTCTTGCCATGAAAGTGGAGCATGGACTCTGCTGCATGCTGCAAAGCAAAGCGCGGCCCCTTCGCGATGTATGGATAAAACATGAACCGAGAGGGGGAAACACACAGCGCAACATGAAAGCAATCCCCCCATGAATAGAGTGACAGCACGCTTCCACCACCCACTCACTCGCACATAGAAAAAGTCATGAATAAAGGATCTCATAGATCTCATAGATCAGAGCAAGACGTCCACCTGGGACACCGGGGGAGGGGGCGATGGGTATGACAGCGACTGCTCCTCTAGCACTGCAGACAAAACAAGACCCCCCCCCCCGTCATGTCTAGCGGCGCCATGTAACCTCACCACCGTCCCTCCCCTCAAACCAAAGTCCGTACATAGCCCTTCTCAGTTACTTTCATAATCAGATGGCTGTGATCTCATCACATGACCGGGTCAAAGGTCACAGAGAATCGTTAGGACACATTGAGAAACCACCCATTTAAAAGAAGAGGCTCTGCCTACTTTGTATCAATAGGTATATAAAAAGTGTATCTACAGTCTTGAAAATGAAACACCTGACTAAATAAAGCCTGGTGTAATTGCCTTCTTAAAACAGAAGGAAATTTGCAATAATTCAGTTATAAATGAACATTTGTGGTTACCCACAATGCACTACCACTAAATATGCAAATTATCCCTTTTCGCCCTTGTTGAAGGGAAGGTTCAGGGAGGGTGGGTAAAAAATAAAAATCAATTTCCACTTACCTGGGGCTTCCTCCAGCCCGTGGCAGGCAGGAGGTGCCCTCGCCGCCGCTCCGCAGGCTCCCGGTGGTCTCCGGTGGCCGACCCGACCTGGCCAGGCCGGCTGCCAGGTCGGGCTCTTCTGCGCTCCAAGGCCCGGAACTTCTGCGTCCCACGCGGGCGCGCTGACGTCATCGGACGTCCTCCGGGCTCTACTGCGCAGGAGCAGAACTACTGAGCCTGCGCAGTAGAGCCCGGAGGACGTCCGATGACGTCAGCGCGCCCGCGTGGGACGCAGAAGTTCCGGGCCTTGGAGCGCAGAAGAGCCCGACCTGGCAGCCGGCCTGGCCAGGTCTGGTCGGCCACCGGAGACCACCGGGAGCCTGCGGAGCGGCGGCGAGGGCACCTCCTGCCTGCCACGGGCTGGAGGAAGCCCCAGGTAAGTGGAAATTGATTTTTATTTTTTACCCACCCTCCCTGAACCTTCCCTTTAAGCCAAGCAAGCATCCAGAACTGCTGGTGTATAGCAAGCCTATAGCTTTAAGTTTTACACAGCCATATCAAACCCACATGTAGACAGCCTGTTTCGGACTTTTGGTCCTCATCAGTACAAAGCAGGGATTGATATGGCTGTATGAAATAGGGCTTGGACCAGTACAACAGAGTAACTAAGCAGCTCAGGGTGACCCAAACTACTAGGAATGTATAGGGGGATAAAAGGAACCAAAAATACCTCCTACTAAAAAAGCAAAGCTCGGTGTAATTGCCTTCTTAAAACAGAAGGAAATTTGCAATAATTCAGTTATAAATGAACATTTGTGGTTACCCACAATGCACTACTGACTAAATAAAGAACACTTTGTTTTGTAAAATAGCCAAGACATGTTTTCCGTTGTTTTTTGTTTCTTTATAAAATACAGTATGTTGGCTAATGCTGGAACAGTATCCCCTCTACTGTGTTTGTGTCATCCGCTGCATGCATGGAGCTTCAGACTAAGGTTCTGTTCACAGAAATATCAAGACATTATTACCAGGCTGGTCTCCTAAACAAGAAAGATGGTGCTTGAATTAAACACTCAATAATTCAGTGACCTCCACCTGTGGCTGCACAGACAGACGCAGGCCGGATGTCTCAGCACGGGTGCTACAGGGAGGAGTGGCTAAGTGGATAAGCGGTTAGCACTCTATGCTTGAAGCATTATGGTGCCCATACATCAGTCGACTTGGCGGCCGATCGAGCATCCGATTAGGTCATTTTTATTGAATCGGATATAAATCGGGCGCAAACCTGCCCGATGGACGATTCAACCAAGTCTGGCCCTAAATTAGTCGAATGTATAGAGTGGACATGTTGCAATATTTGGGTTGACGTGGTGGAACGGTAACGGGCGACAAACGACGGAACGCCCGGCACTGTTTTCCCCAATGTGACTGTGCCCCCCGCTGGTGCATTTAAGACTATACCTGCCCGCTGTCTCCCGCCATGGCCCTCATGCATCGCCTGCATTGCCACTGGGCTTCTGTAAAGCATACGTTGTGTGTGACGTCACACACGCCACATGCTTAGTGTCAGAAGACCGCCCGCAATGCCGAAGATACAACCACGGCAGGAGACAGCAGACAGGTCAAGTATTAAATGCAGTGGCACATTCCCGTTGGGGGGGGGGGGGGGGGCGTAACAGAGGCAGCGGATGTGGCGTCACAAGGCCGATTCCCAAGAGTTTTCATACTGAATTCTCTCGGGAATCGTCCTGCGGTGAACAGATCTGTCTCCCATCAGATTCTATTAGGGAGAGATGAGTCTCTTGGTCGATGTGCTCATATATTGTCTAATGCATGAGCACCTTTAGAGTTGAAGGTTTATTTCCCAGGCAGGAGACCAGCAACTATGCCCCGGGTCTCTGGTTTTTCCACATCCCAAAAACATGCTGGTAAGAGAACTTTCTCCATCCAGAAAAAAAAAATAAATAAATAAAACTGGCCACAGACGGGCATCATTTTTGCACATATGAGAATATTCATAAAATATGGGGGTTACGAGGAAACATTTTTGCACCGGTAGTAATTTTGTGAAAACATATGATGCATGCAAAAAACAGTTTCACCAAATTCACCGAAAGTAAATGGTCATGAAAAACACCTTTTCAAAGAACGTTCTCATTTTTGTGAAAATGTGTATCCTGCGAAAATCCATTCTATTTTTGTGAATATATTAAGTCAGTATAAAAAAAGCAAACGACTGACAAAAATTGCATATACGTCTAATAATATCTATAAATATAATTTACGAAGCGCCAACATGTTCCGCGGTACTGTATAAAGGAAGTAGATTACAAGACTGGGCACACCACTACTAAAAACATGACACAGGAGGAGAGCGGTACCCTGCCCAAAAGCATTGACCGTCTGCCAAGTAACTGATCCTCTGCCAGCCTCTCGGCGGATTTGGAAACTTACTAACAGCCACTTTCCAGTCTTGGAAAGAGTGATGCTGGAGGAGGTTTGTCACAACACAGCCTCAATACAGGCTCCTCGATACCAGCCTCCCCACTGATAAACCTCCCTACTGACCAGCCTTATCCCACACTAACCAGCCTCTCCACATTGATCAGCTTTCCCAATGACCAGCCTCTCCCCACTGACCAACCTCCCTACTGACCAGCCTAGTCTCCCAACTGACCAGCATCCCCTCTGACAAGCCCACCCACTGACCAGCTTCTATCCACTGACCGGCATCCCCCCCCCCCCCCCCCCCCAGTTGACACAGCCTCCCCACTAACACAGCCTCTCCCCACACTGACCAGCCCTCCTCCCCGCCGCTGGCCAGCCCCCTGCTGACAAGCCCACCCACTGACCAGCCCACCCACTGACCAGCCCTTCCGCACTGACACAGCCTCTCCCCATACTGACACAGCCTCTCCCCATACTGACACAGCCTCTCCCCATACTGACCAGCCTCTCCCCATACTGACCAGCCTCTCCCCATACTGACCAGCCTCTCCCCATACTGACCAGCCTCTCCCCATACTGACCAGCCTCTCCCCATACTGACCAGCCTCTCCCCATACTGACCAGCCTCTCCCCATACTGACCAGCCTCTCCCCATACTGACCAGCCTCTCCCCATACTGACCAGCCTCTCCCCATACTGACCAGCCTCTCCCCATACTGACCAGCCTCTCCCCATACTGACCAGCCTCTCCCCATACTGACCAGCCTCTCCCCATACTGACCAGCCTCTCCCCATACTGACCAGCCTCTCAACTGCCCTGGGCTTTTCTGAAGGTCCAGCACTAGTAGTATGTGATTCCTGAACAGTTTCCACAAGGATTCTGGACACAAAACCATTTCCGTGCACACGCTCGTATCACACTATGCTGCAAAGCAAAGCTTAGGCTTTCTGTTTAGCGATATTTGGCAAGATTTTAGTTCCACTTCTAAGCAGCTCACAATAAAAAAAAGTGGGGTAAAATCTCTTACCTTGACACTGGAATCCTTGTTTCCCAAAACCCCTGCAACAACAAACATAAGTGGTTTTAGTGAGAGAATAACAGTCACCACACGAGACAATAATCACACTGCCCTGTTACAAGTCATATGCTGCACTATAGAGCAGGCACACACACACACACACACACACACACACACACACACACACACACACACACACACACACACACACACACACACACACACACACTAGACACACACACACACACTAAACACACACACACACACTAAAGACACACACACACTAGACACACACACACACACACACTAGACACACACACACACTAGACACACACACACACTAGACACACACACACACTAGACACACACACACTAGACACACACACACTAGACACACACACACACTTGCAAAGTGCTTTTCTCCCACAGGAACAAAATCCCATATGCTTGTCTCAGATCAATACATAGTGATTGTTACACTTACTTTCCGGGCTCCCAACAGTGTCTTTCTACAGTGTGTATTACAGGGTGAAAAGTTATGCAATCATGAATGCCAGACTAAACCGGTGACTTTTCAGTTTTGATTTAAACACCTCCAGGATTGGAGCCATCTTGATTGGGTGTGGCAAGGCATTCCAAAGGGTAGGGGCAGCATGAGAGAAGGCTTTGGCTCCAAAGGTTTTTAGTTGGACTCTGGGGCTGGTGAAGCTATTAGATACTGTTGATCTGGGGTTGTGGGAAGTGTGATGCAGTTGCAACAAATCCGTCAGGTATCTGGGCCATCGGTCATGTAGAGATTTTAATATTTGCATGCTAATTCTGAAGAGGTTGCAATGGCGTGTTAAAGGATACCCGAAGTGACAGGATGAGATAGACATGGGTATGTGCAGTGCCTAGCACACTATATTATGCTGTGTTCCTTTTTTTTTTCCTTCTCTGCCTGAAAGAGTTAAATATCAGGTATGTAAGTGGCTGACTCAGTACTGACTTAGACAGGAAGTGACTACAGTGTGACCCTCACTGATAAGAAATTACCCTTTTTATCTCTTTCTTGCTCTTAGAAGCCATTTTCTGCTAGGAAAGTGTTTTATAGTTGGAATTTCTTATCAGTGAGGGTCACACTGTAGTCACTTCCTGTCTGAGTCAGGACTGAGTCAGCCATTTACATACCTGATATTTAACTCTTTCAGGCCGAGAAAGGAAAAAAAGGAACACAGCCTAGTTATTTGTGTGCCAGGCACTGTATATACACATGTCTATCTCATCATGTCATTTCGGGTAGCCTTTAAGAGTCTTGTGGCAGCATTCTGTGCTAGCTTCAGGTGGTGTAGGTCTGCATTTAGAATGCCTGCATAGAGGGCATTGCAATAGTCCAGCCAGGATGTGATGGAAGGCCTGACCTCAGGTTGGAAGATCTTTTTAAGGAATGACGTGTTTAATTTTTTGCAATATTCCTTAGGCGAAAAAAGGAATGTTTCACAACAGTTGGATCTCTTGCTAACGCATTGGTGGCCGCTGTACACACTACATTCTTGCCAGATTTGGGCCCCAACCAAACCCCTCAGGTGGGAACCATCTAGCATTTATACAAGGCTTTGCTAGCAGCATCTAACAGGAAAATATGGCTTCTCAATGTATGAAGAGTTACAAGTCACAGGAAGGAGCTTCTTTCAACCTGGTGGCATTTTGTCCTGACCGTATGTGAAAAGACAAGAAGCTATGTCTGGTTTTTAGTGCGGTCTGCATCATCAGTGGTGAGTTTTAAGGCCCATACACACGTCGGATTTTGCCGAACGACGGGTCGTTTGAACGTGCGGACGACTGAACGACGGGACGTTGAAACGACCCGTCGTTCGTAAAAATCCGACGTGTGTATGGGCCTTAACCCTCATTTCCCATTGTCAGTGAAAGTTGGCACCAGAAAAGTAAATACGGTGATTTCCACAATGTCACAAGGACAGAAGTCTGAGGTAATTCGCTCAGAGGGGCCGATGTTGCAGAAAGGATTGCCTCTCCCTTTGTGAAATGGTCCTCTCAATTCCTGTTTTGTCTCAGGGCAAGAAGTGAGAAGAAATATCACAAATGGGATTCTGACAATAAAAACCCGAGTCTATTCTCCACTACTCTGAGAAAAAAGAAACTTTAACTGAAGTCTAGCCCAATCAGTAGCCCCTTACCCACATTTCTCGAATACATCATGTCTGTAAGGCTAGGGTCACACTTGGCAAAAATCACAGGCGTTTTATGCAACACGAAAATGCACATAATGCTTCCCAATGCACAATCACAGTGCACTGGAAGCATTGTGCGGTTTTCCACAGCAGAGAAAAGAAGAAAAAAAGAACAAAAAAAACAAACAAAAAACAAAAAAAACACAGACACTGCTACTTTTCGTGGCACAATGCATGCGATTCCCCATTGCAACACTGATTCAGCAGCAGTAAAACGCTGAGGGGAAAAAAATGAATTTCATGTAATATATAAAAAAGTGAAGAAAAAAAAATTGTTGAGCACTGTGAATACTTTCCAGATTTGTAGCCTATCACATTGTTAGTTGGCGTTTTTATAGATAATGGCAGATGGTGCTGTCTGTTTTTTTTCCCCTTGTCTGCCAGCATTAGAGGTAATGACCTGCAGGATCACGGTGGATCAAACAACATGAACAAAACAAATTGCATGGCAACCATCAATTATTTCTTGATCCTTTTTCTCTTTAACTTCTCACTTTGTAATGTATTGATTTATTTTCCTGCACTTATTTGTATTGCTTAAAAGGAAATAAACATGTCAACCTCCATGTCAATCTTACCTTGGGTTCACTTTAAAGCAAGTTCATGCATTGAGTAGTTAATACATCAAGTCTACCAACATCTGAGCTGAAGTTCTGCAGGAGGAATGGGCCAAAGTTCCTCCACGGGAACATGTGGAGCTTATCTGTCACCACAAAGGTTTAGCTGCAGTGATTTATGCCCCTGAGGGCAAACGAGCTACAAAAAGCAAAGAATACAGATTTGCCACATAAATATATAGTTGGGATAATTTTGCTGAGAAAAGAAAGAAACAAGCATAATCTTCAGATGTTTAGCTGGGTCCTCATCTAGTTTAGGTGCACCTCCACCGTGGGCAGCCCCCGGCGGTGCACCTCCACCGTGGGCAGCCCCCGGCGGTGCACCTCCACCGTGGGCAGCCCCCGGCGGTGCACCTCCACCGTGGGCAGCCTCCGGCGGTGCACCTCCACCGTGGGCAGCCTCCGGCGGTGCACCTCCACCGTGGGCAGCCTCCGGCGGTGCACCTCCACCGTGGGCAGCCTCCGGCGGTGCACCTCCACCGTGGGCAGCCTCCGGCGGTGCACCTCCACCGTGGGCAGCCTCCGGCGGTGCACCTCCACCGTGGGCAGCCTCCGGCGGTGCACCTCCACCGTGGGCAGCCTCCGGCGGTGCACCTCCACCGTGGGCAGCCTCCGGCGGTGCACCTCCACCGTGGGCAGCCTCGGGCGTTGCACCTCACTGTAGGCAGCCTCTGGCGGTGCACCTCACTGTGGGCAGCCTCTGGGGACATTTATTGTGGGCGGTCTCTGGTGGACAGCATTTCATGAGCTTTTTTTTTGATGAATCTCACTATGCGAGGTTTCCGGTGGACTTGACACATTCAAAATACAACCAAGGAACTTTACTTTTCCTCAGTAGCGATAACATTCATTCAAAATTGGAATTTAGGAGAACTGAAATAAAAATACATAAAGAGTCTTATTTTTCTTCTTCAGACTGGATATTCTGTATGTACAAATTGACCGCGGGGAATTATTGGTTAGATGTGCTAAAAACTGATTCACAATCACTGTGAGATGAGCAGTAAAATACAGAAAGGCCACTTTGCTGGTCACGCTGTACGTTTTCCATCCCAATGACACAAGCAGCATAATATACTGCACTCCATCCCAGCTAGCAGTTCCCACGCACAGACATCTACTGGAGACGCACAGGGAGTAAGCATGCCTGCACCATTATGGACCACATGTGAGTATTTCATGCAGCTGGTGAAACTAACATACCATGTGATGCAAGCACAACACCAGGCAGATCTGCAGAGAAATCACATCATACATACGAGATGAGCAGAACCAGTATAACACGATTAATATAACATTAGTTTGCAACCAGCAGTCTCTGCACAGTGCACTGGAGAATGGATCATCTGGCGTCCTATAAAGAGGGGTGCCAGCGCTGTATAAAACTGAGGGGGAGGAGACTGATAGCACCTGACACTGTGTGGCCATTTAGGAGAAGAGGCTGATCACACCTGACACTACATGCAAATAAGGAGGGAGGAGACTGATGGTTCCTAAAGCACACCTGAAGTGAAAAGCAGTAGAGTGTTGTACCGTGTTAGCCATCAGTAAGGGCCCGTCTCCATTGGCCACCGCGCGCCGCTGCAAGACGCGCGGCGGCACTTCTGGGTCTGCGGGAGCGCAGACGAATCCCAGAAGTTGTGCCATGCACGGCTATGGGATTCGCTGCCTCCCGTGCGAACACTGTGGGCAATGCAGGCCGAATCGCTAGGGCAAGTGATTCGTCTGGCGGTGCCATTACTTCCTATGGCAGAGTTTCCCCGAGCGATGTGCCAGCGGGAAAACTCTGCGGATTCGGCCCAGTTTCCGCACTAGTGGAAACGGGCCCTAAAAGCAAGGAGTTTTGAATCAGGATGATACCATTTATTGGCTAACTTAGAGATGATTAAACCGTGAGCTTTCGGCTCATAAAAATCCTTCGTCGGACTTTGTTCCTGACAAAAACTGAAAAACACAGCTTATATACACTAACATACAGAGGAGAAACATTCTAAACATTCTAAAACACCTGAACTGAGAAGGAAATGAAGGCGTTTTAGAAGGTTTCTCCTCTGTATGTCAGTGTATCTAAGCTGTGTTTTTCAGTTTTTGTCAGGAACTAGTCCGACAAAGGATTTTATAAGCCGAAAGCTCACGGTTTACTCATCTCTAAGTTAGCCAATAAATGGTATCATCCTGATTCAAAACTCCTTACTGAAGTGAAAAGAATATGGTGGCTGCCATATTTACCTATATTTTAAACAATACCAGTTGCCTGGCTATCCTGCCGTTCTCTTTGCTGCAGTACTGTCACACACTTGAAACCAGCATGCAGCTAATCCAGTCAGAAACATCTGATCTGCACGCTTGTTCAGGACCTACGGCTAAAAGTGTTAAGGTGCCTAAAGTTTACTCGCCCTGGTGGCCAATCAATCATCAATAATTATAATCTAAACGGATGAAAATCAGTGATGCAAAAAGCATGCCCAATCGACGATGAGATCTAGTTCTGGTTGAAATTGGGCGCAGCTGGAAAATCTTGGGCCGACATGCATGATCGGGTGCGTGGTGGTAACAACGCACAATAATCGGGAACGATGAATGCAATGGAATTGTCAGGCTGCTGTTCCCGCAGTGCCCTGTGGAGTTATACTTTACCTGTCATGACCGTCCGTTAGTGTCTGCCGTACCTCCACATTCTGGCCCCACACGACTACCTGCATATAGCATGTGGGGCTCATGAGTTCATGACTTCATACACACGCCCCACGTGCTATAGCACTGGTAACCACATGGGGGTGCAGTTGCGGCAGTGCAAGGACGGTAGCAGCATGGGCGACGGCAGGTAACGTATAATTACAGGGGCACCTGAGGGCGGGGGGGGGGGGGGGTTGGTCGAGATCATAAAAACTTGAGGCAGCGGGTGGGGGAGAGGAGGCGGCGTCTCAAGAAGTGCTTCATTTTTACAATTATGTATAAATGATTTAGCCAGTGTTTGCTCATTGTAAAATCTTTCCTCTCCGATTTACAGTCTGACATTTATCACATGGTGACATCGTTTACTGCTGGCAGGTGATGCCAGTGGAAGGAGATGCTGCTTGCTTTTTTGGCAGTTGGAAACAGCTGTTATTTCCCACAATGCAACAAGGCTCTCAAAGTGTGAGATCAGAACCATGATCCTGACATCACACTGTGGGAGGGGTTTCACCACAATATCAGCCATACAGAGCCCCCTGATGATCCAGAAAGGCTTTCTCATGGGAAAGGGGGTATCAGCTACTGATTGGGATGATGTTCAATTCACGACCGCCTAACGCCCATAGGCGTCGGCGGGTCGTTAGTGGTATAGCATGGAAACGGCCGCTCGGTCGAGCGGCCTTTCCATGCTAGTTCACAGAGACTGTCTCCGTGAACAGTGTGCGAGCCGCCGATCGCGGCTCGCATGCATAATGTAAACATCCGGGGAAGAAATCCCCGCTATTTACATCACACGGCGCTGCTGCGCAGCAGCGCCGTGACGTAGATAGTCAATCCCCGGCCTCTGATTGGCCGGGGATCGCCGGCATCTGATAGGCAGAAGCCTGTCCTATCCGGCGCAGGACGGAACTCCGTCCTGCGCCACTCACAGGTACAGGGAGAGGGAGGGAAAGCCGGGGAGGTCGGAAAGCGCTGCGGAGGAGTGCTTTGAAGAGCCCCCCCGGAAAGTGCAGGCAGCCGGCGGCGATCAGACCCCCCCCCAGCAGGACATCCCCCTAGTGGGGAAAAAAGGGGGGGGGGGGGGGGGGGGAAGTCTGATCGCCCTGGCTATTTCCTGATCGGTGCTGCGGGCTGGAGAGTCCACGCAGCACCGATCAGAAGAAAACCCCGTGGTCCTTAAGTGGTTAAGTTATGCGCAATCCTTCCAAATGTTGCGTGATGTCCTGCAGCGTGAATGCAATAAATAACCTAATAGGTTGTAGATAATGTAGTATTGCGGTCAGGACATTGCACGGGACTTAAGAGAGCACGCTATGCTGCCAAAACTGTGGAGGAAAAAAGTGGTGTGTGTGTGTGTGTGTGTGTGTGTGTGTGCGTGCGTGCGTGCGTGCGTGCGTGCGTGCGTGCGTGCGTGCGTATACACATTGAAAATTGGGGAATTCTGTAAATTATTGCAGCATTCCACATCATCCGACAACACTGAACATCAGCATTGCAGTCTGTATTTCGGAATGTGATTTCTCTGTAGAGTGCAGGTAAACGAGTCACACCAAATTACACATGACCCCTGGCCCAATGACTGAAGAGCAGCATTGTTACTGTAAACATCTCAGCAGTAACCACACACCCTTCAGGCTAAATATCAACCACTTTGCTCAATCACACCTTCCCCAATAGAATGGAATTCCACCAATCACAGGAATCCAAAACAGACAGAAAGACTATTTCTTGAGAAACCCAGTGAAGTATTTCTGCTGGCAATGCAGTGTCTCCCTATACTGCACCAACTGAGGGGCACAACCTCCCCGGTCTTCAGTGCATAGTGGCACCACCAGCTACCGTGTTTCCCCAAAAATAAGACAGTGTCTAATATCAATGTTCTCCCCAGAAAATTTTTCCAACCGGGTGGCATGAAAAAGCCGGGTGGGGCGAGATGAGAGAATGCAGGGCCGGTGATTCTGTGTGCAACTCTGCTTACAGAATGGAAGGAGGTGAGCTGATGACAGCCGGGTGCCCACCAAAACTAGCCGGGTGGAACACCCGGCTAAAAGAGCCTGGGGAGAACACTGAATATTAATTTTTGCTCCAAATGTTGTGCTAGGGCTTATTTTCAGGGGATGTCATATTTCTATGAACACACAAGTTCCTGTGCTGTGTGTCCTCCTGCCTTCCCCACTGTGCTGCCTCTTCCTCTGCTGGATCCACCTCGTGTGCCCCTGTGTCACCCTTGTACCTTTAGTGTCCTCCTAGTGTCTCCCTCTGTACCTGTGTCCTCCACTATCCCCTAAACTCCTGTGTCCCATGTAATCCTATGTCCTCCTGATGTCCCCCAATGTCCTCCTGCTTCTTCCTCTCACCCCTAGCTCCATGTTCCCCTAATCATCTTCTTCCCCCTAGCTCCATGCTGCTTTGTCCCCGATCTTCAGCCTATGGGGAAGAAGTACAGCAACTTGTGTTTCTACTGGCGCCATGCCTGTTATTGAGCTGATCGCTGCACTCACTGAGTAGCAGCGAGTGCAGTGATTGGCCCAATGACAGAGCCTTGGTCCTGCCAATGAGACCATGAGCTTCAGTAATAGCACAAGTTGCCATATTTTTTCCCCTTACTGCAGATAGGGCTTATATTTCGAGCATGGTCAAAATTCCTGCTAGGGTTTACTTTCAGAGGATGACTTAATTTCAGGGAAAGAGGGTAGATAGCTGCACCACAGATGACATCAGCAGAGGGGAGTAACGCCTTCTACACACTCTGGAGGGTTCTCAGAAGAGGCAGCCAAGAATCTAGTGTGTGTACAGCACACCTCGTATCCTCCCTGACACCAAAAGATCCCGACCAGCAGAATATTTCATCCAAACACAGCCCCAGCCTATTGTTCGCCTATTCAGCCTGCCCCCTGCATTGTGCACACAGTCATTACCCCCCAACCCCCACCCCCAATAACAGAATATGTCGTTCCAGCAGCGCAGAGTATATCAGGAGAGGATGGTTAGATAGAGGAAGGAGCAGAGTCCTCCAGCAGCACAGAGTATATCAGGAGAGGATGGTTAGATAGAGGAAGGAGCAGAGTCCTCCAGCAGCACAGAGTATATCAGGAGAGGATGGTTAGATAGAGGAAGGAGCAGAGTCCTCCTGCAGCACAGATTATATCAGGAGAGGAGGGTTAGATAGAGGAAGGAGCAGAGCCCTCCAGCAGCACAGAGTATATCAGGAGAGGCGGGTTAGATAGAGGAAGGAGCAGAGTCCTCCAGCAGCACAGAGTATATCAGGAGAGGAGGGTTATATAGAGGAAGGAGCAGAGCCCTCCAGCAGCACAGATTATATCAGGAGAGGAGGGTTAGATAGAGGAAGGAGCAGAGTCCTCCAGCAGCACAGAGTATATCAGGAGAGGAGGGTTATATAGAGGAAGGAGCAGAGTCCTCCTGCAGCACAGAGTATATCAGGAGAGGAGTGTTAGATAGAGGAAGGAGCAGAGTCCTCCAGCAGCACAGAGCATATCAGGAGAGGAGAGTTAGATAGAGGAAGGAGCAGAGTCCTCCAGCAGCACAGAGTATATCAGGAGAGGAGGGTTACCTAGAGGAAGGAGCAGAGCCCTCCAGCAGCACAGAGTATATCAGGAGAGGAGGGTTAGATAGAGGAAGGAGCAGAGCCCTCCAGCAGCGCAGAGTATATCAGGAGAGGAGTGTTAGATAGAGGAAGGAGCAGAGTCCTCCAGCAGCACAGAGTATATCAGGAGAGGAGAGTTATATAGAGGCAGGTGCAGAGTCCTCCAGCAGCACAGAGTATATCAGGAGAGGAGAGTCAGATAGAGGAAGGAGCAGAGTCCTCCTGCAGCACAGAGTATATCAGGAGAGGAGTGTTAGAGGAAGGAGCAGAGTCCTCCAGCAGCACAGAGTATATCAGGAGAGGAGAGTTAGAGGAAGGAGCAGAGTCCTCCAGCAGCACAGAGTATATCAGGAGAGGAGAGTTAGAGGAAGGAGCAGAGTCCTCCAGCAGCACAGAGTATATCAGGAGAGGAGAGGAATGTAGCAGAAGGAGCAGAGTCCTCCAGCAGCGCAGAGTATATCAGGAGAGGAGGGTTATATAGAGGAAGGAGCAGAGTCCTCCAGCAGCACAGAGTATATCAGGAGAGGAGAGTCAGAGGAAGGAGATGAGTCCTCCAGCAGCACAGAGTATATCAGGAGAGGAGAGTCAGATAGAGGAAGGAGCAGAGTCCTCCAGCAGCACAGAGTATATCAGGAGAGGAGAGTCAGATAGAGGAAGGAGCAGAGTCCTCCTGCAGCACAGAGTATATCAGGAGAGGAGAGTTAGATGGAGGAAGGAGCAGAGTCCTCCAGCAGCACAGAGTATATCAGGAGAGGAGAGTTACAGGAAGGAGCAGAGTCCTCCAGCAGCACAGAGTAGATCAGGAGAGGAGAGTTAGGTAGAGGAAGGAGCAGAGCCCTCCAGCAGCACAGAGTATATCAGGAGAGGAGAGTTAGATGGAGGGAGGAGCAGAGTCCTCCAGCAGCACAGAGTATATCAGGAGAGGAGGGTTAGATAGAGGAAGGAGCAGAATCCTCCAGCAGCACAGAGCATATCAGGAGAGGAGAGTCAGAGGAAGGAGCAGAGTCCTCCAGCAGCACAGAGTATATCAGGGGAGGAATGTAGGGGAAGGAGCAGAGTCCTCCAGCAGCATAGAGTATATCAGGAGAGGAGGGTTAGATAGAGGAAGGAGCAGAGTCCTCCAGCAGCACAGAGTATATCAGGAGAGGAGTGTTAGATAGAGGAAGAAGCAGAGTCCTCCAGCAGCACAGAGTATATCAGGAGAGGAGGGTTATATAGAGGAAGGAGCAGAGTCCTCCAGCAGCACAGAGTATATCAGGAGAAGAGGGTTATATAGAGGAAGGAGCAGAGTTCTCCAGCAGCACAGAGTATATCAGGAGAGGGGAGGAATGTAGCAGAAGGAGCAGAGTCCTCCAGCAGCACAGAGTATATCAGGAGAGGAGTGTTATATAGAGGAAGGAGCAGAGTCCTCCAGCAGCACAGAGTATATCAGGAGAGGCGGGTTAGATAGAGGAAGGAGCAGAGTCCTCCAGCAGCACAGAGTATATCAGGAGAGGAGGGTTATATAGAGGAAGGAGCAGAGTCCTCCAGCAGCACAGAGTATATCAGGAGAGGAGGGTTAGATAGAGGAAGGAGCAGAGCCCTCCAGCAGCACAGAGTATATCAGGGGAGGAGGGTTAGATAGAGGAAGGAGGAGAGTCCTCCAGCAGCACAGAGTATATCAGGAGAGGAGGGTTATATAGAGGAAGGAGCAGAGTCCTCCAGCAGCACAGAGTATATCAGGAGAGGAGAGTTAGAGGGAGGAGCAGAGTCCTCCAGCAGCACAGAGTATATCAGGAGAGGAGGGTTAGATAGAGGAAGGAAAAGAGTCCTCCAGCAGCACAGAGTATATCAGGAGAGGAGTGTTAGATAGTGGGAGGAGCAGAGTCCTCCAGCAGCACAGAGTATATCAGGTGAGGGGAGTCAGATAAAGGAAGGAGCAGAGTCCTCCAGCAGCACAGAGTATATCAGGATAGGAGAGGAATGCAGCAGAAAGAGCAGAGTCCTCCAGCAGCGCAGAGTATATCAGGATAGGAGAGGAATGTAGCAGAAGGAGCAGAGTCCTCCAGCAGCACAGAGTATATCAGGATAGAAGAGGAATGTAGCAGAAGGAGCAGAGTCCTCCAGCAGCACAGAGTATATCAGGTGAGGGGAGTCAGATAAAGGAAGGAGCAGAGTCCTCCAGCAGCACAGGGTATATCAGGAGAGGAGGGTCAGAGGAAGGAGCAGAGTCCTCCAGCAGCACAGAGTATATCAGGAGAGGAGAGAGAGGAAGGAGCAGAGTCCTCCAGCAGCACAGAGTATATCAGGAGAGGAGGGTTAGATAGAGGAAGAAGCAGAGTCCTCCAGCAGCACAGAGTATATCAGGAGAGGAGGGTCAGAGGAAGGAGCAGAGTCCTCCAGCAGCACAGAGTATATCAGGAGAGGAGAGAGAGGAAGGAGCAGAGTCCTCCAGCAGCACCGAGTATATCAGGAGAGGAGAGTCAGTGGATGGAGCAGAGTCCTCCAGCAGCACAGAGTATATCAGGAGAGGAGAGTCAGTGGATGGAGCAGAATACTCCAGCAGCACAGATTATATCAGGAGAGGAGAGTTAGATGGAGGAAGGAGCAGAGTCATCCAGCAGCACAGAGTATATCAGGAGAGGAGAGTTAGATGGAGGAAGGAGCAGAGGCCTCCAGCAGCACAGATTATATCAGGAGAGGAGGGTCAGAGGAAGGAGCAGAGTCCTCCAGCAGCACAGAGTATATCAGGAGAGGAGAGAGAGGAAGGAGCAGAGTCCTCCAGCAGCACCGAGTATATCAGGAGAGGAGAGTCAGTGGATGGAGCAGAGTCCTCCAGCAGCACAGAGTATATCAGGAGAGGAGAGTCAGTGGATGGAGCAGAATACTCCAGCAGCACAGATTATATCAGGAGAGGAGAGTTAGATGGAGGAAGGAGCAGAGTCATCCAGCAGCACAGAGTATATCAGGAGAGGAGAGTTAGATGGAGGAAGGAGCAGAGGCCTCCAGCAGCACAGATTATATCAGGAGAGGAGAGTTAGCTGGAGGAAGGAGCAGAGTCATCCAGCAGCACAGAGTATATCAGGAGAGGAGAGTTAGGTAGAGGAAGGAGCAGAGTCCTCCAGCAGCACAGAGTATATCAGGAGAGGAGTGTTATATAGAGGAAGGAGCAGAGTCCTCCAGCAGCACAGAGTATATCAGGAGAGGAGGGTTATATAGAGGAAGGAGCAGAGTCCTCCAGCAGCACAGAGTATATCAGGAGAGGAGAGTCAGTGGATGGAGCAGAATACTCCAGCAGCACAGAGTATATCAGGAGAGGAGAGTTAGGTAGAGGAAGGAGCAGAGGCCTCCAGCAGCACAGAGTATATCAGGAGAGGAGGGTTATATAGAGGAAGGAGCAGAGTCCTCCAGCAGCACAGAGTATATCAGGAGAGGAGGGTTACCTAGAGGAAGGAGCAGAGTCCTCCTGCAGCACAGAGTATATCAGGAGAGGAGAGTCAGATAGAGGAAGGAGCAGAGTCCTCCTGCAGCACAGATTATATCAGGAGAGGAGAGTTAGATGGAGGAAGGAGCAGAGTCATCCAGCAGCACAGAGTATATCAGGAGAGGAGAGTTAGGTAGAGGAAGGAGCAGAGGCCTCCAGCAGCACAGATTATATCAGGAGAGGAGAGTTAGATGGAGGAAGGAGCAGAGTCCTCCAGCAGCACAGAGTATATCAGGAGAGGAATGTAGGGCAAGGAGCAGAGTCCTCCAGCAGCACAGAGTATATCAGGAGAGGAGTGTTATATAGAGGAAGGAGCAGAGTCCTCCAGCAGCACAGAGTATATCAGGAGAGGAGGGTTATATAGAGGAAGGAGCAGAGTCCTCCAGCAGCACAGAGTATATCAGGAGAGGAGAGTCAGTGGATGGAGCAGAATACTCCAGCAGCACAGATTATATCAGGAGAGGAGAGTTAGGTAGAGGAAGGAGCAGAGGCCTCCAGCAGCACAGATTATATCAGGAGAGGAGAGTTAGATGGAGGAAGGAGCAGAGTCATCCAGCAGCACAGAGTATATCAGGAGAGGAGAGTTAGATGGAGGAAGGAGCAGAGTCATCCAGCAGCACAGAGTATATCAGGAGAGGAGAGTTAGATAGAGGAAGGAGCAGAGTCCTCCTGCAGCACAGAGTATATCAGGAGAGGAGAGTCAGATAGAGGAAGGAGCAGAGTCCTCCTGCAGCACAGATTATATCAGGAGAGGAGAGTTAGATGGAGGAAGGAGCAGAGTCATCCAGCAGCACAGAGTATATCAGGAGAGGAGAGTTAGGTAGAGGAAGGAGCAGAGGCCTCCAGCAGCACAGATTATATCAGGAGAGGAGAGTTAGATGGAGGAAGGAGCAGAGTCCTCCAGCAGCACAGAGTATATCAGGAGAGGAATGTAGGGCAAGGAGCAGAGTCCAGCAGCACAAGGAATTATAAACAGACATAAGTTGAACAATGGAGGGGCAGCGGATTACTCCCACATGAATAGGATGTTACAGAAGCTGTTGGGTGGGAGGGAGGTTGTTGTGGCTCCGGCAGAGTTAATTAAACAGTCGGCAATTTCCGGCAGGAACTTATCCAGCATTAATGCAAGATGAGGACACCCCTCATCAGCTGTGGGAAATCCACATTCCAGGGTCTTCCTGCACCCTCCTACTCAGCACTTCTCATTACTGCACAAAGTAAAGTATGCAGAGATTCCAGTGTGCCTCTGCTGACCAATCAGGAGCTCACACTGCTGCTACCAGCCTGATACAGCAAGTTTCCCGGAGGAGATGTGGGATTGTCCAGGCACTGAACTCTGATGATGGGATGGGGGGGGAGTTACCAACAAACCCAACTGAACTACAACGCCCAGCAGTCAAAAGAGCATGCTGATGGGTTTTTCGGGAAGTGCTGTAACTCTTCTATAGCATAGGGCAATTCCAGTACATGGAGTTTTCTAGAAATTCCTCTAGCCCATCAGAAGCTGGTGGTGGAGGGACTGGTAGGGAATCTGGAATCTCTGGTAATGTTAGGAAGGGGGGGGGGGGGGGGGAGGGGAGATTGTAGTTACTCAGATCATGTAGCGACAAGCAGAGCTTCCTTACTGTATAACCCACAGAGCTGACAATCCATGCAGGGATGCTGGAAACTCCACACGTGTCATGGGACAGGCATGAGGCTCTGATCCCAACAATGGAGGAGTACCCAGGAGTTCCGTGTTACACTGAGACATGCATGACTGACACACAGAAAACACAGCATCACGAGTGTCATAAAAATATGTGGGAGGCAGAGCACACGTGAAGCAAACAATGACTGATGGTTTCCATGGCTACCCCACTGACAACAAAACTAAGGAGACCATGGAGAAGCAGCCTTGGGATGTTTTCTGCCTGTATTGTTTTATGTGTGGTGGGAGGTCGGCACACGACACCCCTATATGGCCCTGTGTGTTACACTTGCAGCAGGGAAATCACCTGGGACGGTGTATGTAGGTAGCATGTTACATGCTGTATGGTCATACTTCATGCCGAAATATGAAAGTTAAAGTGGGATAAAACGCTGACATAACATTCAATAATAATGCATTTTCCTACCTTGTATTACCCATACAGTTATATTTGCTTCTGTGCACAAGTAACGCTGTTTGTCTACAAAATTACAAAGTACAGTTTATCTGCTCTGAAAGCTGCCTGTCTTCCCAGGGAGAGAAAACAACCTGAACTTAGCCTAAAACGTATTTTGTACCTACTTTAGGCCCTGTTCCTACTACATATGAGGATACAACCCAATCTTCCAATCTCAAGAATGCCAATGTTATAAGATATAACACAGCACTCTGCTGCCGCCAGTGTGATGCCGTACAGAAAGAACACAATACTTGCTGCATTTGTGGAGTGATCGCTTTTCTGCCACATTCCATACAACTGAATAAAACTTTGCAAGTGCACTAAAAAGGCTACGGGCGCATTTTTCCAGCACAACTGAGATTTGCCATCAGGACCGTCAACAGCCCATGATAAGAGGAGCCCAAAGCACTCTCCCAGGTGTACATGCACCATCTTCCTGCATCCCTCTATGGGTATCATTCATAAAGAGGCTGTCGGTAAGGGGAATCGATGCGGAAAAACACCGCTGGCTGTGTTTTAGACTTCTGGGTGGGCATTCATAAAGAAGTATCCATGTGCGGAAGCAGTGCGGAGATTCTCCGAACTAGGCTGGCGGTAGGCAGGCGGTAGATTTGCGGCGACACAGGAAGCAGCCGAGTTGATACATTTCTCCGTGTTCCGCTCTACTGCAGCTGCCTGGGAGGTCTGTGTGTCTCCATTCACTTACATTGTTATCGCCACATCAGAGTGAGCGGTACTTCCCGACCTCACACCGCTGGCGGTATTCTTTATGAATTAACATTTTGCTACATTTGTTCCGATAATCACCGCACAAGGCGGTGATTTATCACTCTGCTCTGTAGTGTCATTTTTTAATGCGGAAAGAGCCTTTATGAATGCTGACTTTGCCGAGTGGTCGGTATAGTCAGCTGCGGAAATGCTTTATGAATGATAGCCTATGAGTGATAACTGGCATTACTGTACAGCAATGGGAAAATCGCATTTTCAAAGGTTCCCCATGCTGGATGGTAATATACAGTGCAGTGTGTGTTATCAGCATCCCCAGGCTGGGCTGTGAGCTGGATACTGGCAGTCAGACACCTGCTGGCTGCAGCTCTGATTGGATATCTCCTGGAATCAGGTGTCTGGCCTTCCCCAAAACTTACTATACAGGTGTCACATTAGAGGAGTGGTCACCTGACCTGTTCAGCTTGTAGTAGCCTGACTGCTTCCTTAATTTCCACTGCCACCTGTCCACCCTTAGGGCCTGTTCAGACTGTCAGCGTATGAAGAACACGTATAGAATCAAAGAAACGCAAGTTGAAAAACGCATGCGTTTTTCTTGCGTTCTAATGAGTCTTCTATTGCGTTTTACACACACACGTGACCCAGGGGGAAAAAAAAGAATTATGGGAAACGTACGCTAAAAACGCAATAGTACGCGTTTTTGATACGCGTCCATAGACTTTCATTGCGTCCGTTTCTATGCGTGACGCACAGAACTGCGTGCAGCAATGCGGATGAGAAACGTATGCGTCTCATACGCATACATGTGAACTAGCCCATTCAAAAGCATTAGGAGCCGTTTCTATGCGTTTTTGGTACTCGTACGCGTTCCCTGAAAACGGCTAGGAACGCGCATAGTCTGAACAGGCCCTGAGGCTCCCCGCACACTGCATGCATTTCCGATTTTAATAGTTTTTTTTACATCCGATTCCGACTTTAAATCGTTACTGCATGCTGCGTTTTTGACTCCGTTTTTCTGTTGATTTCATTCAGGGAAAAATCGGGAATTGTAGATCGGAATCAGAAACGGAATCGGAAAACAGATTTCCAGTGTGCAAGGAGCCTTAGGGCCCGTTTCCACTACCGCGAATCTGCATGCGTTTCCTGCATGCAGATTCGCACAGCCAATACAAGTGGATGGGCCTGTTTCCACTTGTCAGGATTTCTCCGCGTTTTTCTGTGCAGGATTTTTCTGCACGGCAGAGCCCTCAGAATTCGCCTGCGTGTGGAATGCATGTGAATCGCCGCTAATGTATTTAATAGGGAAATCGCCTGCGGCTTGGGTATGCGAATATGCGAGTTCGCATGGAAATCAATGTAAAAGCACACCGGCACTGCCATGGTTAAATTCGCATACAGCATCATCCATGCGAATTTTCATGCGAATTTGCATACAACCGCATGCGAAATTTGCATCCGCATGCAAATTTTTACTGCTGCGATTTGCACTGCACAAGTGGAAACGGGCCCTGAGGCAGATTTCAGCACACATGTAACATGCCACACAGGTTTGTTTGTGCAGAAAGCATGTGCCTAGAAAATGCAGATTACAGCATACTGGACACACAGTGCTAAACAGGTTTGTGTCAAAGACAGAAGGCGTGAGAGTAATCATTATATAACATTCATGGCTGGTGTTACCCCTATAAGTCACACACACTGGCACATAGTAGTTGATGTTAGTTCACAACTGGCAAGCAGGTGTTGTGCCACCCAAGAGTAGGCACCGTAACAGAAGCTGCACCGTAAAGACTCCAGTTACTGCACAGCAGAGCCTCTCCAGGGTGCTGCACTTGTGTTGGCTGGGGTAAGCAGGTTCATCACATCTGGGTGCATGATTACATGATGGTGTCCACACCAAAGACGGTCACTTTCCTTACTCACTGAAGAATCAAGTAAAGAACACATGCACTGCGGAACGCCTGTAACAATGGACAGTGTGGTAGAAATAACACCGGCTTTCTGCAGGTCTACGGTTAGTCCATAAGTCTTGCTAGAGAAATATCTCGCAAGCAGCAGAAAAGCTGCTCTCAATTAATTTGAAATATCGCCTGAGAAAAGACTTCAGCAAATTCTCACACGTGAAAATTATTATGCTTATTATATGTAAAAAAAAAAAAAAGCCTCTTGTGTTTGCAGATATTGGTAAACCATGCAGATATAACAGCCCCTGCATTATCCATGCTCTGACAGGAGGGCTTAAAAATATAACTACTACTACTACTAGCAAGTAGTAAATGGGGTGTACAAGTAACCAATGGTACGCTGTATGTGAGGTGTATAGGTCATATAGGTTATACAGTACACACTATTTGGCGTATACAGATCATATAATATACACAGGGTGCAGTATTTGGGGTGTAAAGGTCATAATGCATACAGTGTTCAGTATATAGTGAAGGCATGTAATATGTGTACAGTATATGAGGTGTACAGGTAATACAACATATACAGACTAGCTATAGTGTGTGGTATACAAAGATAGTGCACAGTGTATGTGGTTATAAAGTGTCTAGAAGTGCAGTATATGGTCAGTGTAGATAATATAGTGCATCTGGCGTGCAGTGTATAGAGCATACAGGAAAATGCAGTGTACAAACTTAGTAGTATACATCGTGTACGGGTAATATAGTGTATAGGTAAACTGAGTGCAATATGTGGGTTACACATGTAACAGTGTATACCGTGTGTAATGCGTGCCTTGCACATTTAATATAGTGCATCCAGTGGGGGTGTCATGTATACAGTGATCAGTAGCCTGTATAATATAGTATATGAGGGGCAGCAGGGTATGGATACAGTACATGGCAGTCTGTAGTATATATGAGTATTATGTGTAAGCTGTGGGTGCACAGTGCCAGTAGGATGTAGTGCACAGCATTCAGCAGGTGGTGACATGTATACAGTGGTCAGTAGCCTGTATAGTATATGGGAGGGCAGCAGGGGATGGATACAGTACATGGCAGTCTGTAGTATAGGAGTATTAGGTGTAAGCAGTGCCAGTAGGAGGTAGCGCACAGCATGCAGCAGGTGGTGGCATGTATACAGTGGTCAGTAGCCTGTATAGTATATGGGGGGGGCAGCAGGGGATGGATACAGTACATGGCAGTCTGTAGTATATGAGTATTAGGTGTAAGCACAGTGCCAGTAGGAGGCACAGCATTCAGCAGGTGGTGACATGTATACAGTGGTCAGTAGCCTGTATAATATAGTATATGGGGGGCAGCAGGGGATGGATACAGTACATGGCAGTCTGTAGAATAGGAGTATTAGGTGTAAGCACAGTGCCAGTAGGAGGTAGTGCACAGCATTCAGCAGGTGGTGACATGTATACAGTGGTCAGTAGCCTGTATATAGTATATGGGGTGGGCAGCAGGGGATGGATACAGTACATGGCAGTCTGTAGTATAGGAGTATTAGGTGTAAGCACAGTGCCAGTAGGAGGTAGTGCACAGCATGCAGCAGGTGGTGACATGTATACAGTGGTCAGTAGCCTGTATAATATAGTATATGGGGGGCAGCAGGATATGGATACAGTACATGGCAGTCTGTAGTATATGAGTATTAGGTGTAAGCACAGTGCCAGTAGGAGGTAGTGCACAGCATTCAGCAGGTGGTGACATGTATACAGTGGTCAGTAGCCTGTATAGTATATGGGGGCAGCAGGGGATGGATACAGTACATGGCAGTCTGTAGTATAGGAGTATTAGGTGTAAGCACAGTGCCAGTAGGAGGTAGTGCACAGCATGCAGCAGGTGGTGACATGTATACAGTGGTCAGTAGCCTGTATAATATAGTATATGGGGGGCAGCAGGATATGGATACAGTACATGGCAGTCTGTAGTATATATATGTGTGTGTATTATGTGTAAGCTGTGGGTGCACAGTGCCAGTAGGAGGTAGTGCACAGCATGCAGCAGGTGGTGACATGTATACAGTGGTCAGTAGCCTGTATAATATAGTATATGGGGGGCAGCAGGGGATGGATACAGTACATGGCAGTCTGTAGTATATGAGTATTATGTGTAAGCTGTGAATGCACAGTGCCAGTAGGAGGTAGTGCACAGCATTCAGCAGGTGGTGACATGTATACAGTGGTCAGTAGCCTGTATAGTATATGGGTGGCAGCAGGATATGGATACAGTACATGGCAGTCTGTAGTATATATATGTGTGTGTATTATGTGTAAGCTGTGGGTGCACAGTGCCAGTAGGAGGTAGTGCACAGCATTCAGCAGGTGGTGACATGTATAGTGGTCAGTAGCCTGTATAGTATATGGGTGGCAGCAGGGTATGGATACAGTACATGGCAGTCTGTAGTATAGGAGTATTAGGTGTAAGCACAGTGCCAGTAGGAGGTAGTGCACAGCATTCAGCAGGTGGTGACATGTATACAGTGGTCAGTAGCCTGTATAATATAGTATATGGGGGGCAGAAGGGGATGGATACAGTACATGGCAGTCTGTAGTATAGGAGTATTAGGTGTAAGCACAGTGCCAGTAGGAGGTAGTGCACAGCATTCAGCAGGTGGTGACATGTATAGTGGTCAGTAGCCTGTATAGTATATGGGTGGCAGCAGGGTATGGATACAGTACATGGCAGTCTGTAGTATAGGAGTATTAGGTGTAAGCAGTGCCAGTAGGAGGTAGTGCACAGCATTCAGCAGGTGGTGACATGTATACAGTGGTCAGTAGCCTGTATAGTATATGGGGGGGGCAGCAGGGGATGGATACAGTACATGGCAGTCTGTAGTATAGGAGTATTAGGTGTAAGCAGTGCCAGTAGGAGGTAGTGCACAGCATTCAGCAGGTGGTGACATGTATACAGTGGTCAGTAGCCTGTATAGTATATGGGGGCAGCAGGGGATGGATACAGTACATGGCAGTCTGTAGTATAGGAGTATTAGGTGTAAGCACAGTGCCAGTAGGAGGTAGCGCACAGCATGCAGCAGGTGGTGACATGTATACAGTGGTCAGTAGCCTGTATAATATAGTATATGGGGGACAGCAGGGGATGGATACAGTACATGGCAGTCTGTAGTATAGGAGTATTAGGTGTAAGCACAGTGCCAGTAGGAGGTAGTGCACAGCATTCAGCAGGTGGTGACATGTATACAGTGGTCAGTAGCCTGTATAATATAGTATATGGGGGGCAGCAGGATATGGATACAGTACATGGCAGTCTGTAGTATATATATGTGTGTGTATTATGTGTAAGCTGTGGGTGCACAGTGCCAGTAGGAGGTAGTGCACAGCATTCAGCAGGTGGTGACATGTATACAGTGGTCAGTAGCCTGTATAGTATATGGGGGGCAGCAGGGGATGGATACAGTACATGGCAGTCTGTAGTATATAATATATGAGTATTAGATGTGGGTGCACAGTGCCAGTAGGAGGTAGTGCACAGCATTCAGCAGGTGGTGACATGTATACAGTGGTCAGTAGCCTGTATATAGTATATGGGGGGGCAGCAGGGGATGGATACAGTACATGGCAGTCTGTAGTATATAATATAGGAGTATTAGGTGTAAGCACAGTGCCAGTAGGAGGCACAGCATTCAGCAGGTAGCACAGGACACACAAAAGTAAGTAGTCACCAGATACATGGATATAGGCAGATCTATGGGGTCACTCACCAGATGAAGTCGGTGCAATGCGAGCAGAAGGTCGGCTGCTTGAAGAATCGGGCGATGAATTTGTGGTTCTTCACCTCATGCACGTTCTTCTGGCGGAGCGCCCCTTTCCGCGCGAAACGATTGACCCCATCGTGGAAAGAGCCGGGCTCGCTGCTCGGGAAGACATCGGCCATGTCCGGGCTCCGTTCTGACACTGACAGCCGGGCTCCAGCCTGACACCCGCCGCCCGGCTCCTCCGCCTGCCCCGCCTCCGCCCGCCCCGCAGCGACCCCCGCCGCCCGGAGCCCGGAACTACAGCAGGGGAGACACAGCCAGTACCATGGTGACATCTGGCGGCGCCTCCGCGTAACTGCACCTTCCGTACGGCCCAATGGAAAGACCTATTCTGTTACGCCTATTGGCCTAGCGTAGCGCTACAGCTTCGCAACGCGCGGTTTTTCATCACATACCGCTCCTGACATCTAGCGGCCACACTTCAGTAGTGCAGCTTTCATTGGCATAACTTCAGCTGTTAAGAGTTGAAGGTAATTACAGGTCACCAACGGCAGGTATCAAAGGAGAAATCTCTTAAAGCGGTATCGTCACCATAAAAATCAAATTTAAACAGCAACTGGTCTGAGTGTATTAAGTGATAAAGATGCTAAGCATGCATTCAAAACTTGCAAAACTTTTTCTGCTGTTATGGTTTGGAGTTATCACATACTTAAGGAACACTGACCCTTTAGTAGTCGTGACAAAGAATTGCATGCTGGGGGTTCTTTTTATCTATAATATATTCCTCCTCTTCCCTTTATTTCCCTGCCAGCTTCTTATCTGAAACCTAATCCCCTACTCACTTGTATTTACAAGCAAGGCTGGGGCGACTCAGCAATTGGAGGAGACAAGAAAAAAAGTAAAGGGCAGAAATGACATCATGAGTTAGCCTTAACTGTGGGCAAAAGACATAGCCCCCACCAGGAACAGAATTCTCGTCATTTACTATATAACATTCACTGAAATCAAAACGTGGACAGTATAATACAGGTGTTATGTAAGTAGATCAAGTATTTATCTACTTATATATGTGTTTTTTCCCTGGCATAGTATGGCTGATCCTACTGCTTTAAGGTGCATACACACATCCTATTTTGATTGGCCAATCACTCACCAATTTTACCACCTCCATGGAGTATGTGGCCAAAAGCCTTTGAATACTATGAACAGATTGTGTAGTTAAAAAAAGAGACTCCGTAACAAAAATTGCATCCTGTTTTTTATCATCCTACAAGTTCCAAAAGCTATTCTAATGTGTTCTGGCTTACTGCAGCACTTTGTACTATCACAGTCTCTGTAATAAATCAACTTATCTATCTCTTGTCAGACTTGTCAGCCTGTGTCTGGAAGGCTGCCAAGTTCTTCAGTGTTGTGGTTCTGCTATGAACTCCGCCTTCCAGGCCCCTCTATGCACACTGCCTGTGTGTTATTTAGATTAGAGCAGCTTCTCTCTTCTCTCTTATCTTTTACAAGCTGGATAAATCGTCCTCTGAGCTGGCTGGGCTTTCACATACTGAGGAATTACAGACAAGGGCAAAGCTGTTTGCAGGAAGAAAGGAGCAGCCTGAAACTTCAGTGGAAGATAGCTGCAGGGGGAAAGAAACACACAAATGATCTCTTGAGATTCAAAAGGAAGGCTGTATACAGCCTGCTTGTGTATGGATGTATTTTCTATGTGTGGACATACTGTACGTCAACCTACTTCCTGTTTTGGTGGCCATTTTGTTTGTTTATAAACAAACTTTTTAAAACTGTTTTTAACCAATTTTAATGCGGCGGGGAGCGGCGAAATTGTGACAGAGGGGAATAGGAGATGTCCCCTAACGCACTGGTATGTTTACTTTTGTGTGATTTTAACAATACAGATTCTCTTTAAGCTCCAAACAGTGGTTGGATAGTGTATTGGGTAAGGGCTCTGCCTCTGACACAGGAGACCTGGGTTTGAATCTTGGCTCTGTTTGTTCAGTAAGCCAGCACCTATTTAGTAGGAGACCATAGGCAAGTCTCCCTAACACTGCTACTGCCTGTAGCGTGCATCCTAGTGGCTGCAGCTCTGGTGCTTTGAGTCCACCAGGAGAAAAGCGTGATTTAAATGTTCTGTGTTTGTTTGTCTTATACTACATGAAGATGGTAAAATTGGCCAGAGATTGGCAAGTCAAAATTGGATGTGTGTACCAGGCTTAAGGCCCCATTCATATCTAAAATCACAAAACGCTAGCAATTACTGCTAGCGTTTAGCAGGAGTGATTTTTCCGTGATTAACGCTGAAAAATCACCGGACACTGTAGTGTAGCGATTAGCTGTTCTATACATGCTAATCGCGATCGCTCAAGATTCGCCGCCAAAACGCTGCATTTAACACGTTTGCGATTATCGCTAGTTGCAAAATGCCCACGATCGCGGCAGTGAGAACACTTCCATAGCAAACTGTGTGCTAAGCTGTTTTAAAAACCACTAGCGGTTTGCGCGAATCCCGCTCAGATATGAGCAGGGCCTTATGCCTCTCTAGCTAGGCTGGGTTCACACTGCAATGCAAAACTGGATTTTTTTTCTGTTTAGCTGGATTGCAGCAGAACACAAAAACAGATGGTCGAACAGATCTTATTTATTAATAGGACCCGTTCACACTTGACAGTCCGCAATGCGAAAATCCAATCTGCAAGATTTTTCCGGACAACGGCTAGATTTCCACAGGAGCCTGTGGTGGAAACGTATCTGCTCCAGACTCAAAACCCCACAGCAGAGGACACTGCACTGTCTGCTCCAAATGGGCTGTTTGTGATGCGGCTCAATGTGAATTGAGCTTTAGGCCTCTTTTAGGCTTCTTTACTACAAGCAGCTGAAGGTGGGGAATTCACTGCCTGTCAGCTGCTCCCATCCACCAGCATGTCGCTTACTAGTGCTCTGCACAGGGGGTGGAGACGCAGTCAGGACTGGAGGAGCCATCTTCAGACTGCACTTCTTTCCAAAGTTGATGAAAAAATATACAATTCAGGGCCCATAAAAGGTCCTTTCTGAACAGTCCTATGTTTTGTTTTTGGACATTCACCTGACCTGTGCTTAAAACTGTTAACTTATACTTACCTGGGGTGTGCGGATGGGACTGCGCAATTGGCGTGACTGTACTTTCAGTCGCACATCTTACGGAGCTGCCAGCTGTAGGGGACTCAGAAAATCCCAAGAGACCTGATACTGGAAGAAGCCCCAGGAAAGTTAAAGTCAACAGTTTGAAGCACAGTTCTGGTGTGCTTTAAGCTGATTTGGGTCATTATCCTGTTGGAGAACCGATGACCTGCGATGGAGCCAAAGCTTTCTGACAAAAGCACATTTTGCTTCCAGAATGTCCTGATAGTCTTAGGAATTCTTGCTCCCTGCACAGTAGTGATAGTCATATAATCTAGGACACATAGATAAGCATGTGACTTGATTGATCAGCTGATAGATTTGCAAAGCTCTGATTTGCTGTGATCCCATCCTGCTTTAGCACATGATCATGACTAGCAAATCAGAGACTTATATGTCTATCACCTGTCCAACTGATCTTAGAGATGAGCGTAATGACTTAATTACGATTTCGCGAAATTTCGCGTAATTAGTGTAATTACGATTATGGCCGTAAGTACATAATCGTAATGAAGAAGGATTTCGCGAAATTCCGCGTAAGCGTAATTTTCGCATTACAGTGGGTATCGCGAAATTACGTTTGCCTTGCATGCAACCGTTTGTAAGCGTAGTTACATAACGTAATTTCGCGAAAGTTCATATTACTGTAAGCGTTCATTTTCGCGTAGTTTTCGCGTTACGGAATGCTGAGTTGTTTTTCGAGACAAGTTGTACTGTCTACATGTGCTATTTCGCATATAAAATTCGCCATGTAGTGATATTTCGCATCAAAATTCGCCATGCAGACGAAAACGCGGAAAAAATAAGCTAAATTTCGTGAAAATTAAGCGAACCCTTTGGCGAAAATTCGCGAGCAACCCTGCTAACAAGTAATTACGAAATTCTCAAAATTACGAAGAAATTCGAAATTACGTTATGGTTTAACGCGAAATTACATTATGGTTTAATGCAAAATTACGTTATGAACGAAACGCGAAATTACGCGTTAAAAATTACGCTTACGGTATTTTCAATTACGATTTTAATGGCAATTATGCTACCATAATTTCGCATCGTAATAGCAAATTTCGCATGCGTAATTATAGTAACGCAAAATTTCGACCAAAATAACTATGTAACTATGTAACTATGACCATCACTACTGCATAGGGTTGCCACCTCATCCTTTTACATACCGGTACATATGAATTATACATGCATTGTGGCTAGTTAGATGCAGTTTAGGCACTGATTATGTGTGAGTAGCCCCAGAACCTGTATAATTCATATGTGCCGGTATTTAAAGGGATGAGGTGGCCACCCTGCTACTGCACAGACTCAGGGCCAGTTCTAGACTTTTTGCTGCCTGATGCAAACTTGAGAGGATACGTTAAAGAGCCAGGGATGGAACCACTAGGGCAGGCAGTAGCAGTGCTAGGGTGTCTTGTCCAAGAATAGGTTCTGGCTTACTGAACAGGAAGAGATGAGATTAGAACCCTGCTTCCTGTGTTCTTACACTATCCAGCCACAGAGTACCAAGCCACCATCAAGTTTCATAGTAGATATAATTTCTGCTGAAGCGCGGACCTTGGAATGGGTATCCTGGTACTCATACTCGTCATCGAACACGCCCTGTGCAGGTGCAGTTAGCGGTTCTCTCTTACTGCGTCTGCACATGATGTGTTTGATGGATCGGTTCTTCATGCCGCAGGCAGAGGATGGCTGCGGGGGGCTGGATGAGGCCCCAGGTAAGTGAAATTCTTATTTTTTTTTTACAGCTGAAGTGAACCTCCAAACTAAAATTCTACTCAGAAGCACTGAAAAGGCTGGGTGTTTCTTTAACAGTTTCACAGCATCAGAACTTTGTTTTTCTTACCTAAGCTGCACAGAAGCTAAGCTCCGCCCCATCAAAGAAAACTGCCCAGGCATTTTTCCCCTGATACTGTGATTTCTGATGATGTTGTTCTCGTTGCCTAGCAACTGGGAGGGGTGATCAGGACACAGGACAGTGGGAACTGTGTCTAATGCTCACTGTCTCCTCCTTTTAACCAAAATGATGGCTGCCATCATGAAATCACAAACATTTGCCTGTTCTTTTAAAACAGGGTGGGTAAGAGATTATATTACCTATCTATTTTTGTTAACATAACTAATGTAACTTAATGACAGTATGTTTGTTTAGGCTGAAGTTCCTCTTTAAGGTTCCCTTTAAAATCTATGTCCAGTCTCCATTACAGGTCACACACATTTTAACCTAGCATTATGCAACTGACCACTTGAAATCCAGCTTTAAAATGTACCTGAAATATACTTACATGGAGCTTCCTAAAGCCCTCTTGAAGCCACTCGGTCCCACGCCGTCTCCCTGGGTCGCTTCTGTCCCCCGTTGTATGACCCGATAGCCTGGCTTCCACGCAGTCTCAGAAAGCTCCCAGCCACAGGAGCACAACGTGTGATGAAGTGTGACTCGGCCAGGCTAACAAGCTGTCCAGTGGGGGACAGGAGTGACCTGGGGAGACGGCGAGGGATTGAGCAGCCTCAAGGGGGCTTAAAGAAGAGGTCCGAGTAAGAAAAAAAAACATGTACTTACCTGGGGCTTCCTCCAGCCCCTGGCAGCCATCCTGTGCCCTCACCGCAGCTGGGCGTACCCATGACAATGCCCACATTCTGATGCATGGTCACGCCATTTTTTTGGGGGGAGGGGGGCACAACAACTGCCTTTGTCCCCAGGTGCTGAAAACCCTAGCTATGCCTCTGCGCGCTCCCAGCCGGTGGCCCGGGTTCCCCTCTGTGGCAGATGCTGAACTCACTAGGCCGACATCTACTTCACCTCCATGAACACTGCTCACGATCGCGCTGACGTGGTCTGTAGTGTTCTGCGCAGGTGCAGTAGTTTTGCGCCTGCGCAGAACACTCTAGACTACATGAGCGTGATCGCAAGCAGCGCTCGCGCAGGCGCAGTAGTTGCCCATTGGCATCTGTAACGGAGGGGATATAGGGCCACCGTCTGGAAGCGGAGCTGCGGCGAGGGCACAGGACTGCTGCCAGGGGCTGGAGGAAGCCCCAGGTAAGTAGATCTATTAAAAAAAAAAACTCCTTGCATCGGTCCTTAAGGGGGCCCCCAGGTAAGTATGAAACCTGAGACTTCTTTCGTCTCAGGTTCCCTTAAACTTACATAAACTAAGTAAGATACCAAACCCTGTACAGAGCCATTTCTGACCTATTTGTTATCCTGGTCAAGATCCTGATATGATTCAGGATATGGTTGCAGTAAGCACCAACAAATAGTGGAATTTGAAGCTTTATATGCATTTTACTGGGAGGATCGGCCTTTACGCAGCGCTGCAACCTCATCATTTTAACAATTACATGTGATGGTTTTTAAGCAATAATTATGCTGTTGTAATGTCATTAAACTGTCTTCTGTCATTTTCTGCAAATGTATTCTTTTTAATGGCAGTCCTTAAACACAATTTCGTTTTTAAATCATCCTTCATTTGCTGAATAATCAGCACTCATTTATTTAATTTAAACAAAATATCTGTGGAAAGTGAAATTTCAGAGTTTTGTTTGGGTTTTATTTTTACATGTATTTACTAATATTACCTTAAAAGGCAAATTATATATATAACATATTTTTTCAGAGCTTTTTGGTCAGTTAGTGCCCCTTATATATCTCAGTGGTTCTGGAGCTATCTGGGGACAGTGAGAACAGGAAAACTATCAAGCAAAACATGGGGGTTGATTCACAAAGGTTACTTCACCTTAAGGCTACTTACACACCATGACGTTGCGTTTAGGGGACGTTATATGGCACATACTGTGCCCCTAACGCAACGCCTGGTGCTCTCTGATGTAGACGTCAGACTGAGCTGCGTTGTGCAGCTCACTCTAGCGTCCGTGATGCCGTGATGCGTACTCTTGGCGCATGCGGCATCACGTGGTCCCGCCCGGCCAATCGCCGCACAGAGCGGCCGCTCCAGGAAGTAAACACTGCACGTCACACCGTGCAGTGAATATTAATTAGCCATGTGCCTGGCCGCTCTCCACTCCTTCCCAACACTACTAAGCATGTGCGCACAGTCTAACGCGGCTTAGCTGCGCATAACGCACAGCATGCAGCACTCTCAACGGATGTGCTGCGTTACAATGTAACGCAACGTGGGCACTGTGAACAGCCCATTGATTTTTCATTACTGTCAGTTGGGCTGCGTTACAGGCTGCTCTAACGTGCGCCTGTAACGTCTCACTGTGAAAGCAGCCTTACTGCTAGCAGGTGATGTCAGTGGAAGGAGACGCTGCTTGCTTTTATGGCAGTTGGAAACAGCTGTTATTTCCCTCTACAGAGGTGCTCTAGCTCATATATGACCTGCTACTGTGTTCTCCTATCTCAGAATTGCCTGATGAAGCGGGATGTGTGCCCGTGAAACGCGTTACACCGTTTTTGGAGACTAATAAATATCTGTTTATACTGTTTACGGCCTGAATTCAGCCTGGTCATTTTATGTGAGGGTAGTGGTTCCACCCACCCCCTCCTTTTACGTTTTTAACTCATTTTATCCTATTTTGGCGCCTCTATTTACCAATTACCACTCAGTGAATATTAATTAGCCATGTGCCTGGCCGCTCTCCACTCCTTCCCAACACTACTAAGCATGTGCGCACAGTCTAACGCGGCTTAGCTGCGCATAACGCACAGCATGCAGCACTCTCAACGGATGTGCTGCGTTACAATGTAACGCAACGTGGGCACTGTGAACAGCCCATTGATTTTTCATTACTGTGCGGTGGGGCTGCGTTACAGGCTGCACTAACTTGCGCCTGTAATGTCTCACTGTGAAAGCAGCCTTAAGAAATGATCCGCAGTAAAATAAAAAAAAGTTCCACTTACCTGGGGCTTCCTCCAGCCCGGGGCAGTCGTCCTTTGTCCCCGCCACAGCTCTGGTGGCTCTCGGTCCTCTTCGCCGAGGGAGCCGACCTCGCCAGGTCGGGTTCCGGGTCGGCCTCTTCTGCTCTCCACGGTGCGGGTCACGTGGTCCTCCCGACGTCATCTGGACGCTACTGCGCAGGCGCAGTAGCTCGGCGAAGAGGACCGGGAGCCACCGGAGCTGCGGCGGGGGCACAGGACGGCTGCGCCGGGCTGGAGGAAGCCCCAAGTAAGTGGAACTTTTTTTTTTTTTTACCGCGGATCATTCCTTTAACTGTAAGGAGAGATAATTCATTAGTTAAATAGATAAGGAGAGCTAAACCATGAGTTATGTCAAATAAGGAGAGCTAAACCATGAGTCATGTCAAATAAGGAGAGCTAAACCATGAGTCATGTCAAATAAGGAGAGCTAAACCATGAGTCATGTCAAATAAGGAGAGCTAAACCATGAGTCATGTCAAATAATGAGAGATAAAGCATGAGTCATGTCAAATAATGAGAGATAAAGCATGAGTCATGTCAAATAATGAGAGATAAACCATGAGTCATGTCAAATAATGAGAGATAAAGAATGAGTTAAGTTAGATAAGAAGAGATAAGTCATGATTTAAGTATTTTAAGGAGAGAAATTGTGAGTTAATAAATAAGGTGAGATAATTTAACAGAAAAGCTTTGTGGATCAGGCCACTCTAGTTCTCTAAAGGACATCTATTGCAGGGGAAAAAAAGATTTTTAAATAGTATAAAAAATGTTATAGCGAACCGTTCTACTAGTATTTAAAGAGAATCTGTAACTTTAAAAAGTGCCCCTGGGGGATACTTACCTCGGGAGGGTGAAGCCTCTCGTTTCCTATCGAGGCTTCCCCCATCCTGCTCTCACGGTGGTCTCGCTTGGCTGCTCCCAACAGTGACCATGTAAATATTTACCTTCCAGGCTCCAGCGCAGGCGCAGTAGCGGTAAATAGCCGATACTAGTCGGGTCCGCTCTACTGCTCAGGCGCAGGCGACTAGCGCCTGTGCACAAGAGGGGACCTAAGGGCTCGTTTCCACTGTTGCAGTGCGGAATCGCCTGGATTCCACCGCGGATGAAATCGCATGCGGATGCGTTTCCGCATGCGGATTTCCCCGCGATTTCGCATGCAATTTCGCATGGCAAGGAACCAGGCGAATTTAACCATGTCACTGCCTGTGTAAAGCTCCATAGCTTTACATGCTAAATCGCACGCGAAATCGCGGGGAAATCCGCATGACAAAGCCGCATGCGATTTCCCTATTAAAAGCATTGCGGGCGATACGGCTCTGCCATGCAGATTTCCCCCGCACGCCAAAACGCACCCGCAAGACGCACAAGTGGAAACAATCCCATCCACTTGTATTGCCTATGCAAATCCGCATGCGGTGCCTGCATGCGGATTCGCTATAGTGGAAACGAGCCCTGACTGAGATCGGCTATTACTGCCTGATTCTGAGCCGAGAGACGCAAATGCGCCTGCGCTGGGGCCTGGAAGATAACTATTGCAGGCATTACCACGCCACGGCCTGACAAATTGTCAGCTGTGGCTTACGAGGGGCACAGCGAGACGACCATGGGACGGATAAGAACAAGGGAAGCCTCGTTAGGATCTGAGGCAAGTTACCCTCCCCCCCCCCCCCCAAGGGGCACTTTTGAAAGTTACAGAGGGCTCTATTCATAAAACCTTCCCGCAAGTTTTCCGCTCAAAACAGCGGATTTTCCCGTCCATTTAGCAAAGTGGGCATTCAAAAAAGCTGTTCCCGCATGAAAATCTACAATCCCCCAGCAGAGCGAGAAATTTCCGCCTTCTCCAGTGTTTTTCTAGATTTATCTAGAAAAAAGTAACAAAATGGCCATTCATAAAGATTAGAGGAAGCGGTATGTGGACGGGAAATACCGCTTCCTCTGATTTTGCGGATTACATACAAGTGAATGGGACAGACCTCCCAGAGAGAGCAGTGCACGGAGGGACTCTGCCGGCTGAAGTGTTTCCGCATGCCTTCCGACAGCTTACCGCCAGCTTTCAGCGGGAGATCTCCGCTCTTGCATCGCAGCTTTCAAGATTTCTTTGAATGACCACCCAGAAGTGTAAAATACCGCTGCGGTATTTTCCCTCCAGGAGTTTTCTCGCAACAACTTTTTTATGAATAGAGCCCAGAGTCTCTTTAAAGTGCACCAAAAGCAAATCTTGTGTCAAAACGTATATACTTACATAAGGATAGGGAAGCCTTTGGATTTCTATAGAGGCTTCCCGTCCTCCGAACCACCGTTGCCAAGTGTGGAACCCCCTAAGGAATCTGACAAGTTCTTGTCGGATTCCAAGCTAAAGATCATTGTGCTCTTGTGGGCCAGTGCATCATGGGTTTTATTCAGAATAGTGGGCGGAGATATACATTTCATTGTGCTCTTGTGGACCAGTGCATCATGGGTTTTATTCTGGATAGTGGGCGGAGATATGCAGATCATTGTGCTCTTGTGGGCCAGTGCATCATGGGTTTTATTCTGGATAGAGGGCGGAGATATGCAGATCATTGTGCTCTTGTGGGCCAGTGCATCATGGGTTTTATTCTGGATAGAGGGCGGAGATATGCAGATCATTGTGCTCTTGTGGGCCAGTGCATCATGGGTTTTATTCAGAATAGTGGGTGGAGATATACATTTCATTGTGCTCTTGTGGGCCAGTGCATCATGGGTTTTATTCTGGATAGTGGGTGGAGATATGCAGATCATTGTGCTCTTGTGGGCCAGTGCATCATGGGTTTTATTCTGGATAGTGGGCGGAGATATGCAAATCACTGTGCTCTTGTGGGCCAGTGCATCATGGGTTTTATTCTGGATAGAGGGCGGAGATATGCAGATCATTGTGCTCTTGTGGGCCAGTGCATCATAGGTTTTATTCTGGATAGTGGGCGGAGATATGCAGATCATTGTGCTCTTGTGGGCCAGTGCATCATGGGTTTTATTCTGGATAGAGGGCGGAGATATGCAAATCACTGTGCTCTTGTGGGCCAGTGCATCATGGGTTTTATTCTGGATTGTGGGCGGAGATATGCAGATCACTGTGCTCTTGTGAGCCAGTGCATCATGGGTTTTATTATGAGTAGTGGGCGGAGATATGCAGATCATTGTGCTCTTGTGAGCCAGTGCATCATGGGTTTTATTATGAGTAGTGGGTGGAGATATGCAGATCATTGTGCTTTTGTGGGCCAGTGCATCATGGGTTTTATTCTGGATAGTGGGCGGAGATATGCAGATCATTGTGCTCTTGTGTGCCAGTGCATCATGGGTTTTTCTCTGGATAGTGGGCGGAGATATGCAGATCATTGTGCTCTTGTGGGCCAGTGCATCATAGGTTTTATTCTGGATAGTGGGCGGAGATATGCAGATCATTGTGCTCTTGTGGACCAGTGCATCATGGGTTTTATTCTGGATTGTGGGCGGAGATATGCAGATCATTGTGCTCTTGTGGGCCAGTGCATCATGAGTTTTATTCTGGATAGTGGGCGGAGATATGCAGATCATTGTGCTCTTTTGGGCCAGTGCATCATGGGTTTTATTCTGAATAGTGGGCGGAGATATGCAGATCATTGTGCTCTTGTGGGCCAGTGCATCATGGGTTTTATTCTGGATAGAGGGCGGAGATATGCAAATCACTGTGCTCTTGTGGGCCAGTGCATCATGGGTTTTATTCTGGATAGAGGGCGGAGATATGCAAATCACTGTGCTCTTGTGGGCCAGTGCATCATGGGTTTTATTCTGGATTGTGGGCGGAGATATGCAGATCATTGTGCTCTTGTGGGCCAGTGCATCATGGGTTTTATTCTGGATAGTGGGCGGAGATATGCAGATCATTGTGCTCTTTTGGGCCAGTGCATCATGGGTTTTATTCTGAATAGTGGGCGGAGATATGCAGATCATTGTGCTCTTGTGGGCCAGTGCATCATGGGTTTTATTCTGGATAGAGGGCGGAGATATGCAAATCACTGTGCTCTTGTGGGCCAGTGCATCATGGGTTTTATTCTGGATTGTGGGCGGAGATATGCAGATCATTGTGCTCTTGTGGGCCAGTGCATCATGAGTTTTATTCTGGATAGAGGGCGGAGATATGCAAATCACTGTGCTCTTGTGGGCCAGTGCATCATGGGTTTTATTCTGGATTGTGGGCGGAGATATGCAGATCATTGTGCTCTTGTGGGCCAGTGCATCATGGGTTTTATTCTGGATTGTGGGCGGAGATATGCAGATCATTGTGCTCTTGTGAGCCAGTGCATCATGGGTTTTATTATGAGTAGTGGGCGGAGATATGCAGATCATTGTGCTCTTGAGGACCAGTGCATCATGGGTTTTATTCTGGATAGTGGGCGGAGATATGTAGATCATTGTGCTCTTGTGAGCCAGTGCATCATGGGTTTTATTATGAGTAGTGGGCGGAGATATGCAGATCATTGTGCTCTTGTGAGCCAGTGCATCATGGGTTTTATTCTAGATAGTGGGCGGAGATATGCAGATCATTGTGCTCTTGTACAGCATACAGTAGCAATCATTTCTGTGCAGTACTTTCACTAAAGCAGTGTTGAGGTTCCTTTATATCTTCTATCTATATCTAATTCTGGTGCTTGTCCATAAAGTAACAGCACCCTCATACCATCAGGTGTAATATGTATTACAGGCCACAGTCATGAGTGCGGCTGCATCTGAGAACGGGCTCATATCGATTCCCCAGCTATGGCACTGCGGTGTTGGATATAATACTGAGAGCAGCACCATGTTCTCAAAAGAAAGAGTAATTGCAGGCTGTGTTTCCAACATCTGTCCATTAAGTAAAACCACAACTCGTTAATTATGAATGGGAAGAAATGTCACTGGGGTTTTTTTCAGCCTGACTGACCAAACATGCATCTGGTACCGCTGGCTTACATCCCACTTATGGTTTTAACAGCACAGTCAATTCATCCAATCAGTGCACACCTTTCTAGTGAAAAATACTCATTATTCATAAATATTTCAAAAACTATACTTTGACATCAAATCTAATGTAATGCAATCTGACTTTCACAGTGAGCCTAACCGTGAGACATTGCCAGATGAGTTTTCATTGCAGCTCATCAGAGCTTTTGTTCTCGCCCATTCAGTGGTCTGGTGAAAAATTATCTCCTAGGAGAAAACTCAGGTTAAAAAGGGAATTGCATACGGCCTCAAGAGTTCTATTGTGTAGTACTGTCTGGTAGGGTCATGCCTGGAGTTACCTCACAGGAGCCTATAGGCACAGATGTCCTGGCACCCTAGACTTCTCCCTCCATGAACCTACCAACCCCCACCAAACCGCACCTCAGGTGTGCTGGCTGTCCCAGCTGTCACTTCTCCCTCACTTACTTTGCCCATCATAGGTAGCTACAGGTGCCCCTGACAGGGGCGTACCTAGAATGCCCCAGGCCCCCCTGCAAAAAAAAATTCCTCTTAGCGCTCCCCTCCTGCAATCATTGGTGGTGCTCGTGGCGGCGGCGGCGGCAGGCAAGCTGAGCACATACCTCCTTCTGGCCAGTCTCCGATCACAGTGCTTTATGGAACTTCCTGTGTAAACAGGAAGTTCTATGAAGCTCTTAGTATTCGGAGGCCAGAAGGAGGAATGTGCTCAGTAGTGATGGGAATTCCGGCTCTTCTCAGAGAATTGGCTCTTCTGAATCGGCTCCCATTAAAGAGACGGCTCTCAATCGGCTCTTCATTAAATATCATTAGACACCACTCAGAATCGGAGTAAAAGCCCCGCCCCTGTCTCCATGACAACTCCAGACTACTTCTCTGACTGGGGCAATCCCTCCTGTTACTGCTCTGCTCCGCACCCATACACTCCTAAAAGCTGCGAGAGGAGGACTACATCTCCCAGCATGCCTCAGCGCTCTTTATTACAGACCAATGCAGGGCTGTTTGGGGCGGCTGAGGCATCGGCTCTTTTGAAACTGAGAACCGGCTCTTGTCGTTCGCGAACCACCCATCACTAGTGCTCAGCTTGCCTGCCGCCACCGCTGCGGCTGCCACGAGCACCACCAATGATTGCAGGAGGGGAGCGCTGAGAGGAGAGCCCGAGGTGAGGGAGGGGGGGAATTTCCCCCCTCCCCACCGATCTGCGGCCACAGCTCTCCTCTTATGCTGCAACCCCTCCTGCCCCCAAAAAGTCCCCGAGCGGGCCCTAGGGGGGCCCCGGGACCCCCGCGACAGCAGGGGTCGTATCCCCTATTGGTACGCCAGTGCCCAGTGGCCCCTGAGTATTATTAGGTAGCCAGACGAACCATCATTATTAAGTAGCTAGAGGGGGCCCCCATCTCTTCAGGGGAATGCATGCACATTTACGCTCCGCTCAAGACTCTGCATAGGGAAGGAGGGAGGGAAGCGCTTGGGGAGGGGAGTAAGTTGCCTTTCCATCATGAAGCGCCTGTAACTTTGAAATAAAATGAATGGTAGTGATATACTCACAAAAGGGGGGCTGCAAAGACTTGCAGGAAAATAACTGTTCCTACTCAACTGTCTGTGATCAGGAGCAGGAATTGGCTGGTGGCACTCCTGGGGATCTTGAAGTTTATTGGAATACTAAACTAGGATCTATACCTTCTATGGAAGTAGAAACAGCAAAAAACTGGGGTGGCGGCGTCTGGTGTATGACGAGCTAGCAATATTCTAGACAGAGGACAAACTAGACCAGGAAAACGAGAAATATGTTTTATTCAGCTCAGTATAAGACAACGCATTTCACAGGTCCTTGACCGCTTCCTCGGATCAATTTAAAAACACAAAGTTCCTAAAATACAAATATATACATTTCTCACAAACTCACACTTACATATAACACAGTTCCAACCATATACTTCCAATTATTTCCATTGGTTCAATGTACTATAATGACTAACCCATATTGTCATATACAGTATAATCTCATTATAGTGTGCATCATCTGTCAGTGTGACACCCATGGTCTGCTGCACTCTTCAGGCTGGTTGCAAACGGAGGTATTCAGTGATGGCTGCAATTTTTAAGGAGCCCTGGATACACCAGCTTGTACTTTACCCTCCAATGGGAGGACAGAGGGCTCTATTCATAAAAAAGTTGTTGCGAGAAAACTCCTGGAGGGAAAATACCGCAGCGGTATTTTACACTTCTGGGTGGTCATTCAAAGAAATCTTGAAAGCTGCGATGCAAGAGCGGAGATCTCCCGCTGAAGGCTGGCGGTAAGCTGTCGGAAGGCATGCGGAAACACTTCATCCGGCAGAGTCCCTCCGTGCACTGCTCTCTCTGGGAGGTCTGTCCCATTCACTTGTATGTAATCCGCAAAATCAGAGGAAGCGGTATTTCCCGTCCACATACCGCTTCCTCTAATCTTTATGAATGGCCATTTTGTTACTTTTTTCTAGATAAATCTAGAAAAACACTGGAGAAGGCGGAAATTTCTCGCTCTGCTGGGGGATTGTAGATTTTCATGCGGGAACAGCTTTTATGAATGCCCACTTTGCTAAATGGACGGGAAAGTCCGCTTTTTTGAGCGGAAAACTTGCGGTAAGGTTTTATGAATAGAGCCCAGAGTAGGTATTTTGCAGCAGAGAATGTACCAGGGCATGCTGGCCCATTTCTAGGACAATTTCTGTTAAAGTAAACTTCTGATAGTAAACTACAAAAACTACTTTTTCGGGTCCTTTGGAGTTTACTATAACAAGATGATGGCATTCTCCATTTCTGTTAGAACAGACAATTTTCTATATCCCATGATGGATATATTACCTAATTAGTATGCTTAAATTGCTTATTTCATATAAAGATCACCATAAATTAGCCTAGTCTAATGTACCAAACCAATGGATACGCATGTTATGTTGTTACAAAAGGAAACAGAAATACGCACTCACTGTTGTCTTTTTCAAAATGTTTATTCATTTTTAACAAAACAGAATATAACATTTTGCAGGGTCATTGCACATCACAATGGCTATCATTCATAAAGCATTTCCGCATGCGGAAATGTTTAATACCGCTGACTTTACCGAACACTCAGCAAAATCCCCATTCATAAAGGCTCTTTCCGCATGAAAAGCTGACATTCCCGTGCAGAGCGATACATTTCCGCCTTGTGCGGAGTTTTTCTAGAGTTATCTAGAAAAAGTTACAAACACGTCCATTCATAAAGATTAGAGCAAGCGGTATGCGGAAGGAAAATACCGCTTGCTCGCCAGTAGCGATAGGCAGGCGGATTACATGTAAATGAATGGGACGGACCTCCCAAGCAGCATCAGACAGAGGAGCGCACGGAGGGAATCGGGCAGCTTTTATCTTTCCGCATGTCTTCCGCCACGCTACCGCCAGCTTCCTCCAGAAAACCTCCACACTTCTACCGCAACAGGCAACTTTTTTATGAATGACCACCCAGAAGTCTTAAGTACCGCTTGCGAGAAGAACTGTGTATTCCCGCACTACCGACTGCACCTTTATGAATGATAGCCCTTTTGGTACCTTTTCCTTTGCAACTTGCTAAACCATTATTGTAAATCAAAGACGAAAAATTATCTCCTAGGAGAAAACTCAGGAGAAACCATGAATTGCATATGACCTTTAGTGTTCCCCAACCCTGTCCTCAAGGCCCACCAACAGTGCATGTTCTTACAACAGAAGGAAACTTGCAATAATTCAGCTATAAGTAAACATTTGTGTTTACCCAAAATGCACCACTATAGAATATGCAAATTATATATTTTCTCCCCTGTAAGCCAGACAAGCATCCAGAACCGCTGGTGCATACAGGGCCGGATTTGTGGGAAGGCCGTTAAGGCAAGTGCCTAGGGCGGAGACAAGGAAAGGGGCGGGTTGACAAACGAGCAGTCAATCTGCCAACCAGGCTCGCCACAGCCGCTGACACTATTCCCACAGTAAGTGCCATGTACTCAGCAGCCGCCCGCTGCTTTGCTCTGCACACAAAAGCATGTCTATGTGTGCAGCAACAGCGGCTAATGGCAGGAACAGAGCGGGCAGCTTTATTAATATTTGAGTGTGACAGAAGCAGCGGCTGTATCGCTGCAGCCCTGCTCGCTGTCATTCTCCTAGACATCAGATGGTGAGGCTGCCCCGCTTCTGCTTCCTCCCCCTTGCTTGTGTGCCCGGGCAATTTGAAGCACGCAAGAAGAGTTCTGCTCTGTGTTCAGCAGACAGGAAAGTGAAAGGAGGCTCATCTCCTCCCCACGTTTTCCACATGGCTGCACTACTAGGAATTGTACAGCTGCTGGGTCTTGGTGTGACATCCTGTGAGGGAATGAGAGAGCATGTCGTGATTGAGTGGAGGAGGGGACCCAGGACACTGTAAGTTGATTAAGAAGTACTGCTTAAACAGGATGTACACATTTCTGGAGGTTCTTCCAGCCCCCCAAAGTGTTCTTGCCCCTCGGTTCCTTAGGAGTCCTCTTTGTCATATAGCTGTCACCCCTCTTAAAAAGCTACAAATAGGCACAGTTACAGCTATGGCACATGCAAAGTCCTGTGTGCACAGCACCTCCTCGGTTATGCTCCCCAGTGGCTGTGCACAGCAGCGATGGCCAGTGAGGTTCTGTGCATGTGCGATCTGGATTATTTTCAAACTACGCATTTGCAGATTGATCTGGGCCATGGCCGCCTTGCTGCTTCAAAGCATAATGAACCATAGCTGAGGTCAGTTGCAGCTTTTTAAAGAGAACCCGAGGTGGGTTCTAAAACGCCTTACAGCACACAGAGGCGGGGTCTGCATATAATGCCCAGCCTCTGTTGCTATACAGCGTCCCCCCCCCCCCCCCCCCCGCTCTGCTGACCACATAAATGAACTCTGTGCTAGCGACATCGCTAGCCGGCTATTAACCTCTTGATGTGTCAGTCTCGCCGCTCCCCCGCCTCCTCTATGTCGCCGCTCCCCGTCTGCATCCCTCCCCTCCCCGCTGATTGGAGGGAAGGGACGCAGGCGGGGAGCAGAGATATAGAGGAGGTGGGGGGAGCGGCGAGACTGACACATCCAGAGGTAAACAGCCGGCTATCTACACGTTCTGGTCCTCACGTCTCCCTAATGCATGGGTGGGAGGAGGGCCATCTGTTTACCTATACTGAGAGTGTACAAGCACAACCGTACTGTGTATATGCAAGTATATGCCTAGTAGCAGGAAGTGGCTTTGTGCTACTGGGCATGTACTGACCATACTCGAGCATGACCAGTACAATAGGGCTTGTACACAGAGGGAAGCACAGCCTTAACCTTCTGCCGCCCGCGTCACGCCGAATGGCGTTAAGTCCTGGGGCTGTAATTTGCATGAGATCGCGCGCACGCTGCGCGCCCATCTCATGCTCGGAGGGCGGAGCTCCGCCCCGCCTTCAGTCTCCGAGCGGCTATTGCCGCTCAGCAGACTGTTAGACGGCGTGATCGCCGTCTATTTACACTGTGCAGCGCTGCGATCAGCAGCAGCGCTGCACTGGGGACTGTCCCCCTGGGGGACAAGAGAGTGATCGGCTCTCATAGGCAGTGGCCAATTTTACTAAAAATGGCCTGGTCACTAGGGGGGTTTAGCCCTGCAGTCCTCAAGTGGTTAAGGAAGAAGCGGGCCCCAAGCAGCAGTGGTGGGGTCTGAATATGATCAGAGGGTCCCAGCACTGGAACAATGGGCCCCAGGAGGATCTACTATGGTAAGTATCTAGAAGTGGGGCCCTCTCATGCCTTCGGGAAATGAGAGGCCCCAAGCGGTCCCCAAGCCTCTGGCGAGGGGATAAGGGTTCCACTCTTCTCCGAACCTCGGTTCGGGGGGAAGGGAACCCTTGGGTCCTTCCCTTTGAGAAGGACCCAGAGGGCGCCGCATGCCTGGTTTTGTGGCAGTGTTATAAAGGCACTGCCATTTTCCCCGGGTATGCGGCTTTAAGCCCTAGCATTCAGGGCCCCTGCCGAAAGGCAGAAGCAAAGAAAGCAAAAAAAAAAAAGTATCTCATTTTTATTTTGCTTCAGGTTCACTTTAAGGCTATATTCTTGAGGGAAAAGTGTGTGTAAGTTGGGGGGTGGGGTTGGTTGAGATGCTGTTGGTCAGGGGGCGGCTGGTGAAAGTGGGACTTGGGCGGTAGAATGTAGAGATCCGGCTCTGGGTGTATAGCAAGCATATAGCTTTAAATATTACACAGCCACATCAACCACACATGTAGACACAGCCTGTTTTGGACTTTTGGTCCTCATCAGTACATGGCAGGGATTGATATGGCAGTATGGGATAGGGCTTGGCAGGGCAGGATTTACAGCTCAGGAGCCTATAGGCACATAAGCTCTGGCGCTCTAAACCCCGCCCCTTAACACATGCCACACCCCCTAATGTCATGCCCCTTTTTTTTATTTAATAAAGCCACACAATGTAATGTAGATATCCAGATAGGTAGGTGGGAGAATACAGCAGGTAGGTATAGAGAGCACAGAGAGTAGTCAGTGGGGGAAGTAGCTATAAATAGCACAGAGAGTAGATATTGGGGGTAGGTAGGTGGGAGAGCACAGAGAGGATTCAGTGGAGGTAAGTAGGTATAGAGAGCACAGAGAGTAGACAGTGGGGGTAGGTATGTGGGAGAGTACAGTAGGTAGGTATAGAAAGCATAGAGATTGGACAGTTGGGGTACGTAGGTGGGAGAGCACAGAGAGTAGACAGTGGGGGTCGGTAGGTGGGAGAGTACAGCGGGCCAGGTAGGTAAAGAGACAAAAAGTAGGGATAATAAAAATTGCACCCTGCAGAAAGAAAACACAGAGACAACAGGAGCCCAAATGGTGCAGTATGTCATAGTACTAGAAGTATGTAAAATATGTAAATGTATTATACTCACAAAGGTGGGTTGCAGAAGGGCAACCGACCACTGGAAGCAGGTGGAGATGTATAACTCCGACTCCACTCGGGTGACCAGACAGAGCTGGTGATGGTCGCACACTTGATAAAAGCAAACCTCAAATGACCTAATTTGGTCAAAGAAGATTGATCCCCCTCCAAAAGGAGGGTGAAGGCACAAGGTAAAGGGGGAAGAGGCGCCCAGAGCAGATAAAATACGTTAAAAACAAATAAAATGAAAAAAGTGAGGTGGCTTACCTCAATGAAGACAAATTTTATTGCACTGGCAACGCGTTTCGTGGGTGCATACCCACTTCCTCAGGCCAAATAGCAGTGCCTAATAGTGCTTGTAGCCACAAATAAGGCGCCTTATTTGTGGCTACAAGCACTATTAGGCACTGCTATTTGGCCTGAGGAAGTGGGTATGCACCCACGAAACGCGTTGCCAGTGCAATAAAATTCTAATACGTGAATTTGTCTTCATTGAGGTAAGTCACCTCACTTTTTCATTTTATTTGTTTTTAACGTATTTTATCTGCTCTGGGCGCCTCTTCCCCCTTTACCAGGTAGGTAAAGAGATCAACATGCCGAGAGCAGTCAGAGGAAGGGTTAAAGTGGACCTAAACACACAACTTCCGCTCTGCTCTAAAAGATACACAACAGCATAATAACATTTAAAGTTTTGTTACAGCTGATACAAATCCTGCAATAACTCTGCAGTGCGTCTACTTCCTTCTTTCATGGAAGCAGACATAGGCTTAACATCCTGTGCTTTCAAATGAGCTTAAAGCGGATCCGAGATGAAAAACTAACTATAACAAGTAACTTGTCTATATATATTATCTAAAGTTTAGTTTACACAGCAAATCTAGCTGCAAACAGATTTAATAGAATATGATCATTTCTTCTGTGATACAATGACAGCAGCCATGTTGTTTGTAAACACAGAGGCAAGCTTATCTGCATCTTGAGCAAAAAAAACCTAATCCTCCCTCCTTCCCTCTGCCTCTGAAATCTCTGGCTAGTAATACCTTCCCCTCCTCCTGCCCAGACTGAGCTCCCATGAGCCCTTTCTACTGTCTGAAAGTGCCTTGGCTCTCTGAAAACCTGTGGGCGTGACTTATTTCGTTTATAGGGAATTAGAGTATTAAAACAAAAGCAAAAAAGTATTTGGCGTGGGGAATGCCCTATAAACATTAGGAAAGGAACACAATTATGCAATGAGTAAAAGTTCATCTCAGATCCACTTTAAAGGAGTCATCAATCAGATAATGCTACCCCCAGTACTGCTTACCTGGGGCTTCCTCCAGCCCCTGGCATCCGCTATGTTCCTTGCCACAGCTCCGCTCTTCGCCACTGGCTCGTGGTTCCCGATGGTGCCTCGCCAGCGTCCTCTACTTTTTTTTTTTTTTTTTTAGCTTTCTTGGCCCCTGTTGCATGCAACAGAGGTCCCGGGTAAGCAAGGCTATTAGCCCCATGCACGGAAAAAGCGTGAGTGCCCTAAAGCACCCCCACAAAACGTGCATGAGTAGCCACAGGCCCCACAATGCTGCAGGGCCCTTCCGGTTGTTCCCCGAAGGGAACCTTCCCCCTTTGCCTTCGGCTCAGGGGGTGGCATCCTCCAACACCCGAGGGGTTGGAGGATCCTGGGGCCCTCCGAGGAGGACCCCTACTGCGCCCAGTGGTTACCCAAAGGGCCTGGCCATGTGGCATCCGTGTCCACATGGTCCGGGTGGCTCCCCCGAGAGGGAGCCGGGTGGGAACCGAAGTCCCCGTGCCAGCAAGCTGGCCCCGACCTTGCGGCCGGAGTGATAAAAATTCCGCACTCTCCCTAGCCAAAAGGCCGGGGAGCTGCGTTAGTTGGTTTTGCATATGGGCAGTACAGACCAAAGCACCCTACTTCCGCCTGAGATCTGCCACATCTCAGGTTTTTTCAGGTGCACCTGGAGCGCCACTTCCAGGGGCAGTACGCCTAAGCAAAGCCCTCAGCCATTCAGCCTCGACCATGGTATAGATCCATTCAATCAACTCCTGGGAATTACGACCAGGAAGGACACCCTGCCACAGTGCCATCCCTCCAGGTCCCCCCAAAAATTTCAAGAACAGATACTACACTTGATCTTAGCCAAAAGGCCGAGAAGCGTCCTCTACTGTGCCACTGTCAATCACCTCCACATGGTCCGGCGCATACTGCGCAGGCGCAGAATTACTGAGCCTGCGTGGTACACCCTGGGCCACGTGGAGGTGATTGACAGCGGTGCTCGCACAGGTGCAGTTGAGGACGACCTGGAAGTCTGGGACCGGGGTCCTGCGGCGCAAAGTGGAGCTGCAGCGAGGGACATAGCAGCTACAGGGGCTGGAGGAAGCCCCTGGTAAGTTGTACTGGGGGTAGCATTATCTGATTAATGACTCCTTTAACTACATTGGCAGTCAGGTGACACGGGGGAGAACTGTGATTAGACACAGATTAGCGGGAATTAGAAAGGCTAAATTAGATAGGCTGAACTCTCTACTACATACAGTGCACATCCTCATGTTTACCTTCTGTCCTGTGCACGAGTTCAGGCAGGCAGCATTCCTAGGAGTTGGAGGGGGCAGAGCCACAGAAACTTCAAGTTCCTCTTCACCCAATTATGCCACGCGGCTCAGGACAGCGGCTGAGGGGAACTTGGGGGCAGAAGAAGGCCATGGCAGACTGAGGAGACCGAATGGGATCCGGAGGAGCGGCAGCCGCCCAAGTGTTGGCGATAACAGGGAGGATGCATTGCTCAAGGACCCTCCATGTGTTCCAGGCAGCCTTAACGTCACTCCTGAGCAGCGCCCCCTGCGTCCTCTCCATGGTTACATACAGCGTGACATGGAGAGGATGCAGGGGGATCTGCTGAGGAGTGACATCAGTGCTGGGTCTGGAACGCACAAAGAAGCATCATTTTACATGCGTCGCTCACCGAGCGATAAGGCTGCTGCCTGCTGCCACATTGCATGGAGGGAGGAAGAGAAACAGGCACTTCGGGTGGGCAGTGATCCGTCCACTCCTCACAAAAGGATGCGACCCTAGGCACATGCCTACAGTGCCTAATGGTAAATCCGTATGAAATCAATATAATGTTGCGCCTATTCAGACAGCAGCAGTAACTGTAAAGGGATCCCACTTCCTCAAAATGTATAAGAGCATAAACAAACAGGCTGCGCTTGTCAAATGGAATAACAATTCTTTAATGTAGTTGTAAATTATACAACCTAAAATGGACAGTGTCCCAGATGGTATAAAATAGTATAAATATAAAAGTGTAGGGATAAAAATAAATAATAAAATATGGCAATGGGTTAGAGTAGCTCAATGGCACTAAATAGCTGAAGCAAAGTGCTCGCTCTGAGGGGTGTATAGGATAATCTCAGCAATGCTCTCCTGGATGGTAAGGAACTGTGGCTGATATTCCTGATGGCTGGCTAGATTGGATAGGTTTCCCAAGCATAAGTATTCAGTGCGTGGGTTAGCATATAGTCATATAGTAAAGTTGCAGCAGCTGGTACTAAAGGGTGGCTGCCTTGTTTCCTTGGTGGTAATGTTATATACGATGAATTCCGAGCATGGCATTCAATACATGCATGTGGATCAGATGCGAGGGCTTTGCAAGATTTATGCCCTGTAGATGATGGCAAGTGAGCAAGAAATCAGCAGGAGTATATGGCTCAATGTCAATAGATAAAGATGGAGCGATCTCACCCTCCTTGGTGGTCAATCCTATAGCAGTTGGTCTCTTCCGGGGAGCCGCTCAATCTCACCAGCCCCGGCCGGCGGCAAAGTGAGAGAGACTTGACGTGCGGTGTAGTGTCGGGCAAGCGTGCCCGGCTCCCAGGGGGTCCGGATAGCGTGGGTGGCGTAGGTGAATAGAGCCTTCAGCTAGACTTCCGTCTTTCGCTAGCTACTCCCCAGCACGGAACTCCTACACGCTTTCTTCCCCTATGCGGCGTGACGTCACGACTGTAGCTGCTGCTGACGTTTCGAGAGGAACGCCTCTCTTTCTCAAAGCTTAGCTACTCGGGGATTAGGAGGATGGCTATTTAAGGTGTTATAAAGAATTGTTATTCCATTTGACAAGCGCAGCCTGTTTGTTTATGCTCTAATGGTAAATCCGGCCCATGGGCTTGGACCAGTACAACAGAGTAACCAAGCAGCTCGGGGTGACCCAAACCACTAGGAATTTATAAAAGAGACTGAAACGTCTTTGAATGATACGAATTGCGTTTCCCAGGAACATGCTATGGTCTAGCACTCTTTGCGTACCAATTATCATGTACGTCAATCAAATATATATTTGTCAAGGGGTACTTCTGATAATGTTTACTATGCTAGGGAGTACCTGGTGAGTACTTAGTATTAAAAGGGGCACAAATGTAGAGAAACATTACTTTAAGTTTATAGGATACAACTGATAAGTTGAACTATAGCTTTGACAGATAATTTTAGATCTTATGTCAACTAGTGTTGTCCGATGTCCGGATCATGAACGATTCGGATCTTTGATCCGAATCTATTTTGTGAGTCGAATCATCCGAATCATCAAAATGAGTGATTCGGATCGCAAAGGGGGTGGGGCCAGGAGCGACACGCCCCCCCTTTCAGCGGGCAGCGGGGTCCTGGAATGCATCGCTCAGTTGAAGGGGAGGCAGCCTTGCACAGCCACAGGTAGATGAGAGAGAGAGGGGACATGGGTGCCACTGCCAGATATGTGTAGAGCACACATACTGGCTATAACGTGCTGCTCATTATAGGCTGTCTGTTCCGTAGTTGTGGACAGTGAACACATTGGAAACTTTTGGCACAGCTCAGTAACATTGCAGGCAGCGTGCTGGGCTAGGACAGGGCAGGCACTGCGATTGCAGGGCAATATGATCCTCCTGCACTCTGCTCTATACAGCTGCACTTCACTTCTGGGAATGATTTGGGGAATGGGAGTTGGGACTCGGGAGTATACAGATCAGATGAACATATAGGTGAAATATATGTAAAGCATAATGATTGCAGCATGTGGGTATTGTGTGCAAACAAACATCTCTGCTCTCTGCTCATCCCTCCTCCCTTCTCTGTCCACTCCATGCCCTTTGTCTATCTTCTCCGCCCCCCTCCCCTTCTCCTGTCCTGCTAGTCATTTCACCCCTGACCGCTTCCCTTGCAAAATGATCTGAGATTCAGATCAAATATCCAGATCTTTTCAATGATCAAATTCAAATCATGCAGTTCATTGAAAAGATCCAAACTTCCCATCTCTAATATCAACAGTTGTGAACAAGCAATCACTCAGTTTGTGTTTCCCTCCTCCAGCTCTTACAAGTAAGAGTGGAACAGTCCTCAATGGCTGCCAGCAGCTACCAATACAAGCAGCACTACCAGCCCCCTTCCTGCTCAGAGGGTAACACTGTAGCTCCTCATCATGATTGGCAAGTTTGTACACTTTAGAGCACATCTCCACAGACAAAGGGTATCATTCATAAAGCATTTCCGCATGCGGAAATGCTTAACACCGGTGACTTTCCCGACCACTCAGCATAAGCCCCATTCATAAAGGCTCTTTCCGCATGAAAAGGTGACAGAGTGATACATTTCCGCCTTGGGCTCTATTCATAAAACCTTCCCGCAAGTTTTCCGCTCAAAACAGTGGATTTTCCCGTCCATTTAGCAAAGTCGGCATTCATAAAAGCTGTTCCCGCATGAAAATCTACAATCCCCCAGCAGAGCGAAAAATTTCCGCCTTCTCCAGTGTTTTTCTAGATTTATCTAGAAAAAAGTAACAAAATGGCCATTCATAAAGATTAGAGGAAGCGGTATGTGGACGGAAAATACCGCTTACTCTGATTTTGCGGATTACATACAAGTGAATGGGACAGACCTCCCAGAGAGAGCAGTGCACGGAGGGACTCTGCCGGCTGAAGTGTTTCCGCATGCCTTCCGACAGCTTACCGCCAGCCTTCAGCGGGAGATCTCCGCACTTGCATCGCAGCTTTCAAGATTTCTTTGAATGACCACCCAAAAGTGTGAAATACCGCTGCGGTATTTTCCCTCCAGGAGTTTTCTCGCAACAACTTTTTTATGAATAGAGCCCACTGTGCGGAGTTTTTCTAGATTAATCTAGAAAAAGTAACAAACACATCCATTCATAAAGATTAGAGCAAGCGGTATCCGGAAGGAAAATACCGCTTGCTCGACAGTAGCGATAGGCGGGCGGCATACATATAAATGAATGGGAGGGACCTCCCAAGCAGCATCAGACAGAGCAGCGCAGGGAGGGAATCGGGCAGCTTTTAAGTTTCCGCATGTCTTCCGCCACGCTGCCGCCAGCTTCCTCCAGAAAACCTCCGCACTTCTTCCGCAACAGGCAGACTTCTTTATGAATGGCCACCCAGAAGTCTTAATTACCGGTTGCGGAGAAGAATGGTGTTTTCCCGCACTACCGACAGCCTGTTTATGAATGATACCCATTATCTATAGAAATGATCCCTGAAAGTATAGTCTTCCCTTCTCTCTGCAATGACTAAAGACCACAGCCTACGGGGGTCCTATCCACGTTGTGCTGCCAAAACCAGACTGAATTTGTTTTTTACAGGATACTGAAAGCAGCACACAAACCTCATAGGATGCAGCAACACACTTTCTAGATCATTTTTAAAACTTCCTGCCTGGAAGGACATAGCGTACTCTTACCCATAATGCTCCAGCCTTTCTTATTTACATGTGTGCCGCCCTGCAGCCAGAAAGGATACAGGGCTCTATTCATAAAACCTTACCGCAAGTTTTCCGCTCAAAGGGCTCTATTCATAAAACCTTACCGCAAGTTTTCCCGCTCAAAACAGCGGATTTTCCCGTCCATTTAGCAAAGTGGGCATTCATAAAAGCTGTTCCCGCATGAAAATCTACAATCCCCCAGCAGAGCGAGAAATTTCCACCTTCTCCAGTGTTTTTCTAGATTTATCTAGAAAAAAGTAACAAAATGGCCATTCATAAAGATTAGAGGAAGCGGTATGTGGACGGGAAATACCGCTTCCTCTGATTTTGCGGATTACATACAAGTGAATGGGACAGACCTCCCAGAGAGAGCAGTGCACGGAGGGACTCTGCCGGCTGAAGTGTTTCCGCATGCCTTCCGACAGCTTACCGCCAGCTTTCAGCGGGAGATCTCCGCTCTTGCATCGCAGCTTTCAAGATTTCTTTGAATGACCACCCAGAAGTGTAAAATACCGCTGCGGTATTTTCCCTCCAGGAGTTTTCTCGCAACAACTTTTTTATGAATAGAGCCCAAAACAGCGGATTTTCCCTTCCATTTAGCAAAGTGGGCATTCATAAAAGCTGTTCCCGCATGAAAATCTACGATCCCCCAGCAGAGCGAGAAATTTCCGCCCTCTCCAGTGTTTTTCTAGATTTATCTAGAAAAAAGTAACAAAATGGCCATTCATGAAGTTTAGAGGAAGCGGTATGTGGACGGGAAATACCGCTTCCTCTGATTTTGCGGATTACATACAAGTGAATGGGACAGACCTCCCAGAGAGAGCAGTGCACGGAGGGACTCTGCCGGCTGAAGTGTTTCCGCATGCCTTCCGTCAGCTTACCGCCAGCTTTCAGCGGGAGATCTCCGCTCTTGCATCGCAGCTGGCAAGATTTTTATGAATTACCACCCAGAAGTCTAAAATACCGCTGCGGTATTTTCCCTCCAGGAGTTTTTTCGCCAAACATTTTTTATGAATAGAGCCCACAGTCAGAAACTGATTTCATGTGCAAATGTGACCTCTCACAGGAACTTTGTAACCAATTCATGGCCAGCTGACCCATAGCACATATAGGGCTCTATTCATAAAAAAGTTGTGGCGAAAAAACTCCTGGAGGGAAAATACCGCAGCGGTATTTTACACTTCTGGGGGCTCTATTCATAAAACCTTACCGCAAGTTTTCCGCTCAAAACAGCGGATTTTCCCGTCCATTTAGCAAAGTGGGCATTCATAAAAGCTGTTCCCGCATGAAAATCTACAATCCCCCAGCAGAGCGAGAAATTTCCGCCTTCTCCAGTGTTTTTCTAGATTTATCTAGAAAAAAGTAACAAAATGGCCATTCATAAAGATTAGAGGAAGCGGTATGTGGACGGGAAATACCGCTTCCTCTGATTTTGCGGATTACATACAAGTGAATGGGACAGACCTCCCAGAGAGAGCAGTGCACGGAGGGACTCTGCCGGCTGAAGTGTTTCCGCATGCCTTCCGACAGCTTACCGCCAGCTTTCAGCGGGAGATCTCCGCTCTTGCATCGCAGCTTTCAAGATTTCTTTGAATGACCACCCAGAAGTGTAAAATACCGCTGCGGTATTTTACCTCCAGGAGTTTTTTCGCCACATCTTTTTTATGAATAGAGCCCTGGGTGGTCATTCAAAAAAATCTTGAAAGCTGCGATGCAAGAGCGGAGATCTCCCGCTGAAAGCTGGCGGTAAGCTGTCGGAAGGCATGCGGAAACACTTCAGCCGGCAGAGTCCCTCCGTGCACTGCTCTCTCTGGGAGGTCTATCCCATTCACTTGTATGTAATCCGCAAAATCAGAGGAAGCGGTATTTCCCGTCCACATACCGCTTCCTCTAATCTTTATGAATGGCCATTTTGTTACTTTTTTCTAGATAAATCTAGAAAAACACTGGAGAAGGCGGAAATTTCTCGCTCTGCTGGGGGATTGTAGATTTTCATGCGGGAACAGCTTTTATGAATGCCCACTTTGCTAAATGGACGGGAAAATCCGCTGTTTTGAGCGGAAAACTTGCGGTAAGGTTTTATGAATAGAGCGCTCTGCCGGCTGAAGTTTTTCCGCATGCCTTCCGACAGCTTACCGCCAGCCTTCAGCGGGAGATCTCCGCTCTTGCATTGCAGCTGGCAAGATTTTTTTGAATGACCACCCAGGGCTCTATTCATAAAACCTTACCGCAAGTTTTCCGCTCAAAACAGCGGATTTTCCCTTCCATTTAGCAAAGTGGGCATTCATAAAAGCTGTTCCCGCATGAAAATCTACGATCCCCCAGCAGAGCGAGAAATTTCCGCCCTCTCCAGTGTTTTTCTAGATTTATCTAGAAAAAAGTAACAAAATGGCCATTCATGAAGTTTAGAGGAAGCGGTATGTGGACGGGAAATACCGCTTCCTCTGATTTTGCGGATTACATACAAGTGAATGGGACAGACCTCCCAGAGAGAGCAGTGCACGGAGGGACTCTGCCGGCTGAAGTGTTTCCGCATGCCTTCCGACAGCTTACCGCCAGCTTTCAGCGGGAGATCTCCGCTCTTGCATCGCAGCTGGCAAGATTTTTATGAATTACCACCCAGAAGTCTAAAATACCGCTGCGGTATTTTCCCTCCAGGAGTTTTTTCGCCAAACATTTTTTATGAATAGAGCCCCCAGAAGTGTAAAATACCGCTGCGGTATTTTCCCTCCAGGAGTTTTTTCGCCACAACTTTTTTATGAATAGAGCCCTGTGTGTCTCCATTCACTTACATTGGTATCGCCACATCAGAGTGAACGGTACTTCCCAACCTCACACCGCTTGCGGTAATCTTTATGAATTAACATTTTGCTACATTTGTTCCGATAATCACTGCACAAGGCGGTGATTTATCACTCTGCTCGGTAGTGTCATTTTTTCATGTGGAAAGAGCCTTTATGAATGCCGAACTTGCTAAGTGTTCGGGAAGGTCAGCTGTTTTATGCATTTCCGCATGCGGAAATGCTTTATGAATGATAGCCACAGTGTTACATTCCTACGATAGTAAATCCCAAACATCAATCTACTACAGAACTTCTATCAGAGCTCAGCAGAGTTATAACATTTGTACACAGCACTTTTTGCCAGGAGATTCATTAAAAAAATAAAATAATACTACTACAAATAATAAAAGTTTATATTTCTACAGCTGCTTCAGCTTCAGCAGATCCAGGACATAAGAATAGGATTCAAATCACCATCATCCTTATGGTGGCTGTACACAATTCAACTAAATGTTTTGGGTTTTTTTCTGATAAAAGTCAATTGTATAAATAAATACAAAATTGAGGAAAAAAATATATAATTTTTTCTGAATTTGTAATTAGCAAAAAAAAAAAAAAATCAGATAAGGAAATACAAACATTGAAGGTTTTTGTTTGGAATTTTTCAGAAAAATCATTCATGCTGGTGATTTATCAAATTATTCAACCAAGCAATAAATATATTGAATTTATCTGATCCAAACCCCCTGTCGCCTGCGGCGGCTGTACTGTACTGTCGCCTGCGGCGGCTGGCAGTAAATCGTTTGGTCTCGTTCCTGGATCACATTCGCCCTGGCGGTAGAGGCTGTGGATCTCCTTTGTCTGTCTTGGAGTATAACCTTAGCTGCGGTTGCTACTGGTTACACCTTTAGTCTGTCTTGTCCAGCACGAACGCTTGCTGTTGTCTGGTGGGAGGCAACTGATTAGCAAGCGTTTGCGTTATTTGTCTGTCATCTTTGTCAGGTTTATGTGTTAGTTAGGGTTGCTACGTTTTGTCACTGTTGCGCTTTTCGTGCGGTGACCATACAGTTAACGCGCTTGTCTCTGTTGCGCATATCGTAGGTAGTTTGTTTTTTATTTTCTTTGACGTTCAGATTGTGGTTCTTTGCTGTGTCTTCCCTACTCAGTCACGCTCTGTCGTATTTAGTCTTGTGTCTCTATTAGCAATCGCCATTCTTGCGATTGCTTTCTCACTTTGGTTTTCGCTGTTGTATATCAACCGTCGCCGGGTGGGGACTGGATTGGTGGACATACATACATTCTGTCTCTGTGCTCACTCTCTCTCTAGGGGCTATCTTGCCCTGTATTGCTTCACCTCGTACCATTTCCATCTGGTATTTGTGGCAGTGCAGAGGGTTTATTTCTCTGCACTCCACAGCTCCACCTGCCGGTCGGAATTCCTCTCTACAGGTGCATTGCACCAAAGCTGGGTTCTGTTATTTAAACGCTTGTGGAGGATTTCCGCAGTGTCAGCGCACATCTTGTGTGCTGACCACGGAGATAATTCTCCATTCGTTACAATTACCCTTTGAATCTGCTTTGCAGTGAAACTGGAACTATGACCATTTCATAGAGTAAGTTTGTAATGTACTTTTTCAGTTTGTCTTTTTTCTGCGCCGGTCAAGGCCATAGGGTCTGCCTGATAAACGCATGAGGGTGTGTTTTGAATTTTCAAAATGTTGAAATGGTTTTGTTAACTGACCACCAATGACACGTGGGGGTGTTGCCCAGCTGCATATTGAGAGCAGAGAGCCTGATTTTGTGTTTGAAGTAAGTGGTGCACTAATTAATTATCTTTGAGGAGCATTCTACTTAGTTGTTTGTTTTTGTGGGGGCATACTAATTATGTTTGGGGCCAGACTACCTTATTGTGCTTGGGAGTCATCCTAGCAGTGTAAGTACCACGGGGGCAGTCCCAGCAGCCACAGGGGGAGCCTTGGGACCAGGAGAAAGTACTTCTCCCCTCCTCCCTCCAATACAAACCCCCTTCCTGCAGCAGAGAAGCCATTTACTTGCTCCAACACCAGGACGACTCTCCTCTTCACTTCTGTCTACAGCTATCCACCATTCACAGTTCTGTACGGTTCCCAAGTGTTCCTGCAAGTGATGTGAGACAAGGTGGTCACATTTGTCATTTGCGGCTGGGGGGTTATAGTGGCTGCACTTATTGGGGGGTAAAGTTAAGCTGGGCACAGGGGGGGGGGGGGAGATATACTTGTCACGCTTGTTATTGGGAGGAACTGTCTACAGACCACCCTTTTAATGGCTGGAGGTATAAACTTGCCAAGCATTATGGGGGTAGAAGAGGTAAATATTCTAGCCGCACTTGGGGGGGAGGGGGGGGGTATGTAGTTTTTTTAAATGCACGCGTGTCACATAGACTTACATGACTTTCCGTCCGCCGCAGTTCGCTGCACAGTAACATAGGTATGCACTTGTAATAGATAGGAAGCTTCTGGCGTAGCGCACCGCGTGTAGTATGAATTACTCCATAGACTTTTATTGCCCAGGGGCATGGTGCGGCAAGTTTACCGCACCACAATGTTCCACTGTGAAAGGCCCTTGGAGCACTTTTCCACAGACAAATTCTAAAAAAAGATCCGTGAAAGTATAGTCTTAAGGACCGTACCCACTATGCAATTTCTACAATGATTTTTCTGACGACTAGCGATTTTTTTTTTTTAAACGACAAGCAATCATTTCTGCGATCTTGTGACTTGGGTGTGCGATTATGCGTAAGACGTTTGACAACTCATGGTGATAACAATGTCATGGCGATTCGGGTCTTTAAAATCCCCGTCAGCTACGCTCAAGGTGCCATGATCGCTGGTTACGCCTACTATGTGTACCCACCAGCAGGAGGATAGATCGGGAAACGTTGCTGGGATCCATCTTCCTGCATCAAGAGGTGTGATTGCTTGGCAATCTGTAATCCTTTGCAGTGTTCCCTAAGCCAGTCATAAAGGCCCACCAACAGTGCGTGTTTTGTAGAAATCCACAGAGGCAGTTAATCAGCTCTGCTGAGACACTGATAACCCCACATGTGGAAGTTAATGATTTCCTACAAAACATGAATTGTTGGTGAGCCTTGAGAACAGGGTTAGGGAGCTCTGCTTTATAGGATATAATTGATGTATCAAATCAAATCAAAGATAGCTTTATTGGCATGACCAGGCTCCAATACTGGCATTGCCAAAGCAGGGGGAATGGGGGACATGGGATGGGATGGGATGGGGGTGCAGTAAGTTAGCAGTTCATGGACATTTGGGGGGGGGGGGGAGTTTACAGTTCATATATGCTCCTCTCAGTCTGTGGCATGCTGTGACATAGTGTGCAGCAATTGTCACTGTGGATTTCTCTTCCCCTAGTAGAATGCAGTGTTTTCTCTCATTCTCTAATGTGTGAAAGTCTGGAAATAGTTCCATCAGTTTCTTAAAGAAGGATTCCCTGGTAGCAGTATATTTGGGGCAGTGCAGCAGGAAGTGATTTTTGTTCTCGAGGGTCTTCTGCTCACTGTGTTGGCATAGTCTCTCCTCCCTGGGTTTGTATGTCTGTCTGTGTCTCCCGAGGTTGTGAGCACTCAGTCTGTAGATGCTCAGGATTTCCTCTCTTGAGGGTTTTGGAGCTTTTCCAGGTATGTGGCTATTTTATATTCTCTTTGTAGAGACTGGTATATGGTTAGCTTTTGTGACTGTCTTTTTTCCTTCCTCCATTTATCTACATAGACCTCTTTGGTCTTGGCTGTGGTGTGCTTTTTCTGGGCTCTTGATGGGACTTGTCCTGCTAGTCATTTCAACTCTGTCCATCTTCTCCGTGTTTCCACCCCCCTCCCCTTCTCCTGTCCTGCTAGTCATTTCACCCCGGAATGCTTTGATCCGATTCAAATTATCCAGATCATTGAAAAGATCCGAACTTCCCATCTCTAATCCAAATCATCCAGATCATTGAATCTGAACCTCCCATCTCTACTCAATAATATCAGTAGTATCCTTCCTTATCAGATACAACTGCTGAGTTGAACAGTAGCTAGCTTAGAATTAGATAATTTATGTGCTTATTTTTACAGTTATAAAAACAATCACTCAGCTTGCGTTTCCCTCCTCCAGCTCTTACAAGTAAGAGTGGAACAGTCCTCAATAGCTGCTAGCTGGCAGCAGCTACCAATACAAGCAGCACTACCAACCCCCTTCCTGCTCAGAGGAAAACACTGACACTCCTCATCGTGATTGGCAAGTTTGTACACTTTAGAGCACATCTCCACAGACAAACTCTATAGAAATGATCCCTGAAAGTATAGTCTTACCTACTCTCTGCAATGACTACAGACCACAGCCTACGGGGGTCCTATCCACATTGTGCTGACAAAACCCTATATGAGCCATAAATAGAAAGAATATGTTTCCTACAAGATACTGAAAGCAGCACACAAACCTCATAGGATGCAGCAACACACTTTTTAGATTATTTTTAAAACTTTCTGCCTCGAAGGACGTAGCGCACCTTTACCCATAATGCTCCAGCCTTATTTACATGTGTGCCGCCCTGCAGCCAATTAGAAAGGATAGTCAGAAACTGACTTCATATGCAAATGTGACCTCACACAGGAAACTCCAGGAAACTGCATTAGCTTTTATGCTGTAACCAATTCAGACCAGCTGACCCATAGCAGAGTGACTACAGTGTTACATTCATAGTAGTTCCCAAACATTATCCTACTACAGAACATCTATCAGAGCTCAGCGTAGTTATAACATTTCCACAGCACATTTTGCCAGAATATTCATTAAAAAAAATAAAATGATACTACTAAAAAATCAAAGCTCATATTTCTACAGCTGCTTCAGCTTCTTCAGATCCAGGATTCAAATCACCATCATTCTAATGGGGGCTGTGCACAATTCAACAAAATGTTATTTTTTTTTAGATATATAAAAATCAATTATATTAAGAAATTGAAGATTGAGAAAAAATATATACATTTTTCTGACATTTTAATTATCTAAAAAAATAATAATAATCAGATAAGGAAATACAAAAATTGAAGGTTTTTGTTTGGAAATTTTCAGAAAAATCAGTCATACTGGTGATTTATCAAATTATTCGACCAAGTAATAAATATATTTAATTTATCTGATCCAAAAAAAAACAACATGCATCTTGAACATTCAAATGCAGTGGTTGATTTTAATTGTCCGATTACTGAAATATTATAATTCAATTATAACAAAAACATAATAAAAGTAGATAAGTACAGCCGATTCTGCCTTTCTGATTCCAGGGAATAGGAATGGGATTCAAATCATCATTTTTCTGAAAGACATATGTCTGAAAGTTGAATACCATGCAGAACCCATTCCAAATTACCAGCCATTCGCAGTGAACTGCTATCCACTCAACATGTCCGCCCACAACAGGATCACTACTGGACTTGACCTCATCCAGCTTTACCATTCCCAATGCCTATGTCATCACACAAATGGGTAGATGCCCCGCCCACTCTACCCCATAGGATGTTGAAATTTATAAATAATCTGCATAGACCCCCCCCCCAGTCTTTTGTCCTCGTAAACTCACCTCAGGGATGGCGTTCTGCAAGGCTGGCTACATCTTTTTATTTATTGTTTTTCACCCCCCCCCCATCTGCTGAACTTCAGCATTCATACCGGTGGCCTCGGCCGGTGGTCCCCCGACGGGCTATAAGATAGCTGGGGTAGAACCTGTAATTTGCTGGTTTAACGGGCTGGGCCAGTATACTATCAGTCTAAATGTCTGAGTATCAGTGCCAGAAGGAAAACTATGTGTTGTGTATAAACGCTAAGTAGCGTCTCTTTGGTGGCCGTGGAATCTTTCTCACCTTTCCTTCCTGTCTTCTATGCGCTCCAGTGGCCGGCGGCTGCGCTCCAGCGGGACTTCCGCATGACGCACTTCCGCCGCAAGTGACGTAGCGGAGCTCGGCGGCCGGTGATTGGGCACAACGCGGCGAACTGGGTTGGAGGCTGGCCAGGATTATTTAAACCTGCCGCTCAGCGCACTATGCGCTGGCGGCGTGGATGGCCGGCGTTCCTGCGACTGCATCCTCCAACCACCGGCAACAAGCTACAGAAAGGCTCTCTATGGCGTCCCCTGTGGATACAAACGCTCAGCAGCTTACAGGTACATACTGCTGCTGTATTAACTGCACCGGCTAGCATTGTTTGTTGAGTTCGCTTATATTTATATCTTTAGACTGTTTGTTATCCTTATTTGCTCTTTCTTTCATTCCTTTCAGCTGCATCAGCTGGGCCTTCTGATTCCACGGCAAGTGTAGCAAACCAGCCCCAGGCTAAAAGGTGTGTGTGTGTGTGGGGGGGGGGGTGTTGTGCAGGTAGGTTCTTGCCCACAACACTGAGTGCTGGACTGAAACTATTTTTTATCTTTTATCAGTCCTAGGAAGCATCATAAGAACAAGAAGTCACGGCCTAGGTCAAGATCGCGAAGACAAAGTCCCCAATATTATTATTATCGGGAGAGAAGTCGTTCACCTCAAAGGCGAAGATCGAACTCGCCAAGTAGGCGAAGAAAAGGCTGTTGGGCTTGCGACAGGGATGTGATGCCTGGCAAAACTGTCTGCGAACGATGTTTCTCAGAGATGTCCTCAGAGCCTCAAAAGTCGCCAGTAGACGTATCAGAATTAATTAAAGTGGCGGTCCAGGATTCCATGAGGGAATATATTGCATCCCTGCCCTCTCAACCATCTACTTCAGCGGAAACCCAGCCACAACCAATCCTTGGAGAAGAGGATCTGAATACTGTAGGTTTTGACTTTACGCTAGTGGAACCTTATGTATGCGCCGTGAGGGAAGCCATACAATGGGAAGAGGATGACTGGGAGAATGTGTTAGCAAGCACTAAGAAACAGAAGGAGTACTACACACACTTAAAGAAAAGGGTTACACCGTTTCCCTTTATGCAGGAAATTTCCGAAATTATTGATGAAGAGTGGGAGAAGATTGAGAAAAAGCCTCCCTTGCATAATCGCATCTCCTCAGCTATACCCTATGAAGGAAGACAAGTCAAAACGTTTAGATAATCCTCCAGTAGTGGATGCCTCGGTAATCAGACTGGCGAAACCTACCACTCTGCCCAGAGAGAATGCAGCCTCATTTAAGGTTGCCCTAGATAGAAGAATAGACACAGAATTAAAGAAGATTTATACAACCTCAGGAGGGGCGAGTAAGCCTGCTGTGGCCCTCACGTTTATTGCCAAAGCTATCAAAGTAAGGACTCTTAACGTAGAAGAAGCTATGCGTAACGACGCAGAGAAGGAATCAATAATTTCTTCGTTGGATGATTTAAAACTTACGTCCGATCTCATGGGAGAAGCTGCGGTGGATATAATTAGGAGTACATCCAGGTCTATGGTATATTCGGTGATGGCCAAACGCGCTCTCTGGCTGAGAGCATGGTCAGCGGATCCTTCCTCCCGCGCTGACTGGTGTAAAATACCATACGATGGAAAATTACTATTTGGGGCAGAGATGGACACAGCTATACAACGTGTTACTGGAGGCAGATCGGGGTTGATTCCTCAGGATAGGAAGAACAAGAAACCTACTTTTCAACAGAATAAATTTCAACAGGCCAAGTATAGGAACCCACATTCCTACAGACCAGGTCGAGAATATCGACGCAGCTGGCAGGGTTCACAGACAACATTCCAAAGGTCGACTAGACAGAAGACCACATCTTCAGGCCAAGGACAACAGAAATCCTTTTGAGGGTGTCTCCGCCCAGATTTGTCCAGTAGGGGGGAGATTGTGTCAGTTTGGACAAATTTGGGTGGACAACATCACCAATCCTTGGGTGCTGAAAACAGTCATCCAAGGTCACAAATGGAAATTAGTGGGAAGACCACCAGGAAACTACTTTATTCCTACACGCATTCCAGTGTCAGAAGAGAAGAAATTAGTGCTGACTCAATACGTCGAGTCTCTCATACTCAAAAAGGCGATAGTACCTGTTCCAACTGCGCTAAGAGGAGAGGGATTCTATTCCCCACTATTTTTTGTCCGCAAAAAGTGTTGGATCTAAGAAGACTGAACAAACGAATACAACTGAAAAAATTCAAAATGGAAACGCTACAGTCAATCACGAAATCAATCATGGTGTCAGATTGGATGATGTGTGGACTTGAAAGACGCCTATTTGCACGTCCCCATACATCAGAACAACTAAAAGATCCTAAGATTCGCTGTAGGATCACTCCACTACCAATTTACATGCCTCCCATTCGGGATATGTACCGCCCCACAAACTTTTACCAAGATTCTTCTAGCACTAGTAGCAGTTCTGAGACTAAAGGGGCTTCGTCTATTTCAGTACCTAGACGATTTGCTACTCCTGGCTTAAGATCGAAGAGTACTGTTACAACACAAACAGATTTTGTTGGACACTCTTCAGCACTTTGGATGGAAACTAAATGTAGGAAAGAGTCAACTGCAGCCGACTCAGGGAATGATATTTCTTGGAGCACTGATCAAAACACGAGAAAACAGAATAATGCTACCAGAGGAGAAAAGATTGGCTCTAGTATCAAAGATCCAACGAGTACTGAACGAACAACAGTTGACAGCGAGAGATTGTCTGAGCATGATTGGCTACCTAACATCAACTATACCAATGATCAGATGGGCACAGTGGAACATCCAACCCTTCCAGTGGGGTTTTCTCACACAATGGGACAAGCAATATATATGGGAGCAGACAATTCAGATCACGACCCCCATGAAGCAGGGACTGAAGTAGTGGAACGTCCAGAGCAACCTGATGAGAGGTCATATGATACAGCCTGGGCCTTGGACCATCATTACTACCGATGCCAGTCTGAAGGGTTGGGGTGTGCACTGTCTAATGCAGTCAGCCCAGGGGGTGTGGCCCACACCTCAGAATCACACTCCTGCCAATATCCTAGAATTAAGGGCGGCGCTTCATGCATTACAGAGTTTTCAAACTTTGATGCACGAGAAGCCTGTATTAATGAAGATGGACAATCGAACAGCGGTCTCCTATATAAGGCGACAGGGGGGCACGAAGAGCAGGAATCTGCTCTTGCAGACGGAGGAAATCTTCCAGTATGCGGAACGCAATGTACGGGACTTGAAAGCGATGTATATCCCGTGTCGCCAGAACACGAAGGCTGATTACCTGAGTCGCCATCATATAGACAACGGCGAGTGGGCTCTTTGCCAAGAGGTATCTTGATGGATTTGCAGCCAATTTCAGTATCCCATTCCCCAAGTAGATCTGATGGCAACGGCAGTCAATAAGAAATGTACCAAGTTCATGGCCAGATACTCTTGCAAAGAGGCGATGGCGACAGATGCCATAAAAGCGAAGTGGAAGTTCGAAATTGGCTATGTCTACCCGCCAACACCAATGATCCCACAACTATTAACACAGCTATTGAGAGAGAGAGTGACACTAATAGCGATTCTGCCTTTTTGGCCGAATCGGCCTTGGTTTCCCCTGTTGTGGGACTTGAAGTTGCAATCTCCTCTTCCTCTCCCCAACCGACCAGACCTTCTCCAGCAGGGGGAGATACATCATCCGGATCCGTAGAGACTCAATCTCATGGCCTGGGTATTGAGGGAAGAGGCTACAATCACTAGGCTGTTCTGATGCTGTAATACAGACCTTATTACAAGCCAATAAACCAATGACTAACGCGACCTATAACCGAGTGTGGAATAGATTCGAGGAGTTTGCGGAGATAGAAAGGTTTGACCCTTTGCTCCCACTACCGAATCAAATACTAGCCTTTCTTCAAAAAGGTCTGGACAAGGGATTAGCCTTCCACACCATTAAAGGACACGTCTCTGCTATCTCGGCACTTACAGGCTCTCCTTGGGGTAGTCACCCACTTATAAAACAGTTTGTAAAGGGTGTTCTAAAGCTTAGGCCGCCAAGGAGGAACTTATTTCCCAAGTGGGATCTCCCACTAGTTTTACAGGCACTGACAAAGGAACCATTATTTCCCCTTCAGTACTGCACACTATGGAATTTAACATTAAGATCAGTATTCCTGGTGGCAGTAACATCTGCCAGAAGAGTGTCTGAGATCCAGGCTTTAGGTCATGAAGAGCCATACCTAACCTTTCTTCCGGATTGCGTAGTCCTGAGACCAATTCAGAGATTCATTCCAAAAGTGACAAGTTCATACCATCTGAATCAGGACTGGATTCTACCGTTTTTTCTTCAACAGGACTCGAATAACGTGCACCCTCTAGACATTTCAGGGAGTCTTAAAGGACTTACGAGGCCAAGAATTGAGGAAAAAAAAATAAAAAAGTTAGCTACCTGCGTCAGCTTGTAAGGCACGGAGGACGTTGTCCGCGCCCTCCGTGCCGTTCCGCCGGGTCCCCGCCGCTCAACGGTCCCCAGCCTGTACAAAGATGGCGGCTGGAGCTACAGGAAACAGCCTTTTGGAAGTTAAAAAAATATTGATTATTACCCTTTCAATATGTTTTGCAGTGAAACTGGAACTATGACCTTTTCATAGAGTAAGTTTGTAATGTATTTTGACAGTTTGTCTTTTTTTTTTCTGCGCCGGTCAAGGCCATGGGGTCTGTCTGAAAAACGCATGAGTGTGTGTTTTGAATTTTCAAAATGCTGAAATGGTTTTGTTAACTGACCACCAATGACACGCGGGGGTGTTGCCCAGCTGCATATTGAGAGCAGAGAGCCTGATTTTGTGTTTGAAGTAAGTGGTGCACTAATTAATTATCTTTGAGGAGCATTCTACTTAGTTGTTTGTTTTTGTGGGGGCATAATAATTATGTTTGGGGCCAGACCACCTTATTGTGCTTGGGAGTCATCCTAGCAGTGTAACTACCACGGGGGCAGTCCCAGCAGCCACAGGGGGAGCCTTGGGACCAGGAGAAAGTACTTCTCCCCTCCTCCCTCCAATACAAACCCCCCTTCCTGCAGCAGAGAAGCCATTTACTTGTTCCAACTCCAGGTTGACTCTCCTCTTCACTTCTGTCTACAGCTATCCACCATTCACAGTTCTGTACGGTTCCCAAGCGTTCCTGCAGGTGATGTGAGAGAAGGCAGGTGGCCACATTTGTCATTTGCGGCTGGGGGGTTATAGTGGCTGCACTTATTGGGGGATAAAGTTAGGCTGGACACACTTGCTGTGGGGGGGGGGGGGAGGAAAGATATGCTTGTCACTGTGATGATCGCTGCTGCAGCAGCTGTTGCTGGAAGTAGTAGTGCTGCAGCTCAGGCAGTTCTGATCTATTTCCATGCAAACTGCATAGCTTTGTCTGTCTTTCCCTGCTGTCAGCTTGTGACTGATTATCGTTCACCTGTGTGGGAATCTGCATGTCTGCTCCCATTGGATGACCTCAGTATAAAGATCTGCTTCCTGCAGGGTTTCCTTGGGTTTGCATAGCTTCAGTAAAGCCTGTCTTGCTGTCGCTTTAGCCCCCGATCGTGTTTCTTGTTATAATGATACTTTGCTGGTTTTGCATCATATATTGGTTCATTGCCCATATATATGCATACCAGCATGTTTATTATTTTCCTTGTATTTGTGTTACGTTGATACATCAGTGTTGCTGATGTATACGTACACGAACTGTTTATATCCTGTGTGCAGTTAGTCAGCTTTCCAGCACGTTTTGGTAGGTTGCGCGTACCGTGACCACCCGTGCTGAGGTAGTTACCCTGCTCCTGGTTCTGTTTGTGGATTGCGTTCATCTCTGCGAAGAGATAACGAATCCTTCTGAATCCTGTTCTGTTACCGTTTGTGGATTGCGTTCATCTCTGCGAAGAGATAGCGAATCCTTCTGAGTCCTGTTCCCTGTGTTGCTCCATTCCTAGTCAGCGTTCCTGCTTGTGTCATGTGTCGGTTCGTTGCCGATATGTACGTATGTTAGTCGGACGTTACAAATAGTTTCGTTGATAGCTGTAGTTGTGGTACGCTGGGAAAGCATACTTATTGTATATTTGTCTGTGTTACGTTCATCTATCTTGATCCTGCTGTTCCCTGACTGTCCTGTCCTGTCTTTGTGAGGCACGCCATCGCCGCAGCGCATTGGCTGCCTCATTCCAGTCTGTCTGGTTTTGGACGCTTGCTGTCGCTGAGTGGCCGCTTGCTGGCGAGCGTTCATTCTGTCTACCTGTCCTGATCTCCTCAGTTCTGGTTTGTGCGCTCAGCGCTACTTTGCGCTGAGACGTTATAACGAAAGCATTGTTTGTGGCTGTCAGATCTGCACCGGCTCTGTGCACCACAATCTCCTATTGGAGTCAGTCCTCCCCTCCACTATACTAGGGATAGCCTGTTTCCTGGTGCTAGTGTGTGTACCTCCTCCACGCCAGCTCATGCGTTGCATGCTGACTGTGGAGAATACACCACCAAGCCTTACATTATGCAAACCCCATTACCAATCCCTATTGTGGGGGGAATTTCCAGAAATTATGACACTGTTTGTCAGGGGTCCTGCTCCTTTAAAAAATTTGAAAAGCTTGGTCCTGAAGTTACAGACAAATTTATATCAGAATTGGTTAAAGTTCTGGCCAATCCCGACTTTCGGGCTTCTGCAATTTCTACCTGGTCTGATTGGATCGTTTGTGCTCTTTTTAAGGGCAAACTTTTTGATTGGGCAATCGATGTCTTAGATCACACTCAGTTTAGACAAAGTCCTTTGCAATTTATAGCTTTTGTAATTCACAATTGGTTGCGCATAGATCCATTGCCTTTTCCTCTTAATGAACTCCTGGCAGCAGGCCAATCAGCTGCTCCTTCAATTGCTTGCAAGAATGAGCAGCAAGCAGAAAGTGTTACTGATAATTTTCCTGCAGCTTTGAATAAATCATCAAAAACCGCAAGGTCAAAGGCAAAACGCAAACGTTCTAAAAAACGTGTCCAATCTGCAGAGTCGTTATCCTTAGCGACTGAGACCTATAATGAGATTCTGCCATTAACAGATAATGAAATGCAATTGTCTTTCAGGGGAGTTAAATGGACTTATGAAACTACTAATGAACTTTCATCACTGGCTAGGGAAAATAAAGATTTTTGTTTAAAAGAATTATCTGAGTATGATTATGAGGAGATATTACAGAGTATTGAACAAATCAACTTATTTGTGAAGCAAGGAAAGTTTGCATACACTACAGTTAAACACTTGCTACAGGTATTAGAGATTCTTAAGAATAAGGAATCTGCCAATCACCTGCTAATTAACCCAATCTATGTCCCTGCCACAATCATATCTGCAAACTGTGATCTGCCTGTTAAGTATGCATGGAATCCTCCATTTGAGAAAGGAGAGATGGAAGCTCTGGTCAATGAATGGAAGAATGATTCAAGTTCATTTTGTCAATTTTACAGTGCAAAAAGTGAATTAGTATTGAATGCATGCATTAAGTCTGCCTATAACCTAATAAAAACTGGTGTGTGTGGGTATGACTTTGTGGCTTCATTGATCGATGTGTGGAAAATGATTTTGGATGATTTTTATGCGATTCAATCAGTTGATACCAGGGAAGACACACTGTCAATTGGAGACTGTCCCACTTCTCCAGTTACTGAGTCCCTGCCATGTCTTGTGAATGTTCCTGTAACTCCACCCTGTACCATGGATAACTCAGTGTTACTTCCCAGTAAAACAGAAGCCACTGATACTTTCTTAACTTTGCCCTGCACAAATTTCTCAGCAGAGAATCCAGAGGTCCTGCTGACTTCTGAGTCCAGCCTAGCCAGTACTCATGAGTCTTTGTTCAGTGAAACAGACACCAGAAAAATCTTGCCTGTCTCTGCAAACACTTCTGCAGAAATTACCCGTGTTAATAAAGTTCAACTCCTGTCTGATCCAGTAGATGCCAATAGATACACTACATCAGTTTCCGAGTTCCAGCAATCCTGTCCAGAAATCTCAGAACCCCAGCATCTGAATTTTCCAATTTTACAATTGAATGGTGATTCAGATGCGCAAACATTGTGTCTTGATCTTCCTGTTTCTACACCTCGCTCTAGTTTCGTGAATAGCTCAGAGCATCTGCTCTGTGAACCTGAAATCGCAGAATTATTACCTTGTTCAGAAAATGTTCCAATAAATTTGCCCTGTACCATGAATTGTGCAGTAGATCTCTCCAATGAAACTCAGGTCACAGAATCATTATGCTGTCCAGCAGGTGCTTCCATGGTTTTGCCCTGCAATATGGACTGTTCAGTGATCCTGTCCAGTGAAGCTGTGGTCGCAGAGTCTTATGCTTCACCCAGTACTTTGGATATTTCAAACCCTCTAGCAGAAGGGTCTGAGGCACTGCTTACCTCAGTTGGTGTTGCAGTAATATTCACTTGTCTAGCAGCTGTTTTGGAATTACAGTCTGCTCTAATAAAACTTGGTGAATTTCTGCCCAGCAAAGCAGAAGCCATTGAAATATTGTCCTCGTCAGCAATTGTGTTAGATACCTTGCCCTGTACACAGTCTGATTTAACCAATGTTGAGTCCCTCTCCAGTGTTGTAACAGCCGAGGAACTCCAGCCCTGTCCTCTGAATGTTTCAGAAGTCTTGCCCTGTAACATGGATAATTCTGATTCTCTGGTCAAAATAATAGAAATCTCAGAATTTCAGTCCGGTCTGATGAGTGTTCCTGAAACCCAGCCCTGTATCCTGAAAGATTCTGGTTCTCTGGCCGCTGTGGCAGAGGTTCCAGAGTCCCCTTCCTGTCCAGGGAATTCCTCAGTTTTGCCTAGTCCAGTGGGGGCTGCTGCAATACTGACTTGTTCTGCAGCGCCTCATGAGCTCCAATCCAGTGTATTAAATGAGTCTCTGTCCAGTCCAGAGGTAGTTGTGGAGTCCCTATCTGGTTCAGTGCATACATCAGAAGATTTGTCCTGTCTTGTTAGTGCCCCTGAATCTGATTTGTTACTGACTTTGCTGGAATCAGCGACATCTAAGTCTGATCCAGCATTCTCGTGTAAAAGTCCAGTAGTTGCGAAGTTTAGTCATGATGATTTTTTTTTGGCCAGTCCTGGTTTTGGTCCTGTCTTGGCTGACCCTGAGGCTCACAGTTCCTTGACATGCCCAGAGGTTTCTCTTGTGCCGGTGTGCCCAGATGTTCTTTGTGTGCCAGAATGCCCAAGTGTGTCTAAGGTGTTAGCGTGCTCTGATGCTTCCTTAGTGGGAACACGTTCTGATGTTGCCAGTCTGCCTGCATGCCCAGAGATGGTTCTGGTCCCTGAAAGCCCTGATATTGATGTTTGTCCTTGTGGCCCTGACTCGGGAATTGCCCTAGGTCCCATAGGGGTTCTTGATAGTTCTCCATGTGAGCCTAAGGGGCATTCTGACCTATGGGGATCTCTTTGGAGCTTCAAGGTGTTCTGGGAGGTCTCTGAGAAAACTTGTCCTGGTGCCTTGGACTGGTTCAACAGTGGGTTTTGTGTTGGTAAAGACAGTACCGGTGGGCATTGCAAAGGCTTTGGCGTTTCTGAACGGTTCCTGGAAGGCGGTGGGTATCGCTCAGGGAATTTCGGAGGGCTTTCTTCTGGAAATCATGGTTCTGATGGGTGTCACATTGGGGCTTGTAGTACTGATGGGCATGGTTCTGTAGGTTCTGGTTCTGATGGGTCCAGTCTTGTGGGGACTGATTCTGGAATTCCGTCTTGCCGGGCTGTCCCGGTCATCATGAATTATCAGTCGGACTGTTTTGTTGGGAATTTCAGTTTTGAAAAGCGTCTGGAATCCGCTTTTAAGGGCGGGGGTACTGTGATGATCGCTGCTGCAGCAGCTGTTGCTGGAAGTAGTAGTGCTGCAGCTCAGGCAGTTCTGATCTATTTCCATGCAAACTGCATAGCTTTGTCTGTCTTTCCCTGCTGTCAGCTTGTGACTGATTATCGTTCACCTGTGTGGGAATCTGCATGTCTGCTCCCATTGGATGACCTCAGTATAAAGATCTGCTTCCTGCAGGGTTTCCTTGGGTTTGCATAGCTTCAGTTAAGCCTGTCTTGCTGTCGCTTTAGCCCCCGATCGTGTTTCTTGTTATAATGATACTTTGCTGGTTTTGCATCATATATTGGTTCATTGCCCATATATATGCATACCAGCATGTTTATTATTTTCCTTGTATTTGTGTTACGTTGATACATCAGTGTTGCTGATGTATACGTACACGAACTGTTTATATCCTGTGTGCAGTTAGTCAGCTTTCCAGCACGTTTTGGTAGGTTGCGCGTACCGTGACCACCCGTGCTGAGGTAGTTACCCTGCTCCTGGTTACCGTTTGTGGATTGCGTTCATCTCTGCGAAGAGATAACGAATCCTTCTGAATCCTGTTCTGTTACTGTTTGTGGATTGCGTTCATCTCTGCGAAGAGATAACGAATCCTTCTGAATCCTGTTCTGTTACCGTTTGTAGATTGCGTTCATCTCTGCGAAGAGATAGCGAATCCTTCTGAGTCCTGTTCCCTGTGTTGCTCCATTCCTAGTCAGCGTTCCTGCTTGTGTCATGTGTCGGTTCGTTGCCGATATGTACGTATGTTAGTCGGACGTTACAAATAGTTTCGTTGATAGCTGTAGTTGTGGTACGCTGGGAAAGCATACTTATTGTATATTTGTCTGTGTTACGTTCATCTATCTTGATCCTGCTGTTCCCTGACTGTCCTGTCCTGTCTTTGTGAGGCACGCCATCGCCGCAGCGCATTGGCTGCCTCATTCCAGTCTGTCTGGTTTTGGACGCTTGCTGTCGCTGAGTGGCCGCTTGCTGGCGAGCGTTCATTCTGTCTACCTGTCCTGATCTCCTCAGTTCTGGTTTGTGCGCTCAGCGCTACTTTGCGCTGAGACGTTATAACGAAAGCATTGTTTGTGGCTGTCAGATCTGCACCGGCTCTGTGCGCCACAATCTCCTATTGGAGTCAGTCCTCCCCTCCACTATACTAGGGATAGCCTGTTTCCTGGTGCTAGTGTGTGTACCTCCTCCACGCCAGCTCATGCGTTGCATGCTGACTGTGGAGAATACACCACCAAGCCTTACAGTCACGCTTGTTATTGGTAGGGGCTGTCTACACACCACCCTTTTAATGGCTGGAGGTACATGCCTTTTAATGGCTGGAGGGACTTGCCATGCATTATGGGGTTAGAGGAGGTAAATATATTGGCCACACTTGGGGGGGGGGGGGGGGGGTATGCTGGATTTTTTAAATGCAAATGTGTCACATAGACTTCCATGACTTCCGGTCCGCCGTACATAGATATATGTTCGCGTTAGATAGAACTTCCGCACAGCAGGTAGTATGAACTACCCCATAGACTTTCATTGCCCAGGGGCCCCGCAATGCAATGTTCCACTGTGGAAGGGCCCTTAGAGCACTTTTCCACAGACAAATTCTACAAAAATACCTCTGAAAGTATAGTTTTAAGGCTTGTACCCACAATGCAATTTCTACAACGATTTTTCTGACGACCAGAGATTTTATTTTTTTAAGTGACGAGCAATGATTTCTACGATCTTGTGACTTTGGTGCACAATCATGCGAGACATTTGACAACTTGTGGTGATCATGTTGTCATGGCGATTCAGTTCTTTAAAATCCCCGACAGCTCCGCGCAAGGTGCGTGATCGCTGGTCACGCCCACCGTGTGTACCCACCAGCAGGAGGATGGATCGGGGAACATCGCTGGGAGCTATCTTCCTGCATCAACAGGTGTGATTGCTTGGTAATCTGTAATCCTTTGCAGTGTTCCCTAACCCAGTCAAAAAGTCCCACCCACAGTGCATGTTTTGTAGAAATCCAATGAGGTAAGTAATTAGCTCTGCCGAGACACTGTTTACCACATGTGAATGTTAATGGTGTCCTGCAAAACATGTACTGTTGATGGGCCTTAAAGACAGGTTTAGGGAGTTCTGTGTCATAGAATATAATTGATGTATTGAACTAGAAGTTTAATTGTTAAATTCTAGTGATGGGTCATTCGCGAACGAGCCGGCTCTAAGAGCCGATTATTTGACACGAATCAGAGGAGCAGATGCCTCAGCCACCCACACAGCTCTGCTCTGTAATAAAGGGCGCTGAGGCATGCCGGGAGATGTAGTCCTCCTCCTGTAGCTTGTAGGGGTGTATGGGGTGGAGCAGAGCAGCAGCAGGAGTGATTGCCCCACCCAGAGAAGCAGCCTGGAGTTGTCATGGAGACAGGGTGGGGCTTTTCTTCCATATCAGAGTGGCATCTAACGATATTAAATGAAGAACCATATGATCCAGCTCTTTAACGGGAGCTGCACCAGAAAAGCTAATGCTCTTTAAAGAGCCAGAATTCCCATTGCTATAAAAATTTAACTTTTGTTTTACTACAGTAAGATTTTCAATCACTCAGCTTGCGTGTCCCTCCTCCAGTTCTTACAAGTAAAGGGGCCCATACACCTAACGATTTTCCCGCCAATATACGGCCGATTCGATCACAGTGACCGAATCGGCTGTGAAATCGCCACGCACACCGCTGACAGAACGATCGATTTCCGTCCAAAATCGATCGTTCCCATCCGTGCAACGCAAAACAGCGTGTATACATTACCTGTTCCGGCTGGCGCGAATCCCCTGGTCCCCGCTGTCTTCTTTCCGCACTGGGTTCCGGACCGGCTGCAGCTACACAGAACTTCCTGTCCCGGCAGGAAGTTTAAACAGTAGAGCACCCTCTATTGTTTAAACTTCCCCTGGACAGGAATTTCAGTAGCTGCAGGAACTCACAGATTGTGATCAGTTTCAGGCTGAAATCGATTCACAATCTGTTTGCAGTAAAGGTGGCCATACGATCCCTCTCTGATCAGATTCAATCAGAGAGGGATCTATCTGTTGGTCAAATCTGATGGCAAATTGACCAGTGCATGGCCACCTTAAAGGGAAGGTCCAGGGAGGGAGAAAAAAATAAATAATAATCCATATCCACTTACCTACCCACCGCCGGTCCCCGTCTAAGCACGCGAATGATTACACTGTGGATGCGCGGCCGAGCTTTCGCTTCTTCACGCGTCATCAGAGCTTACTGCGCAGGCACAGTACAAGGAAACTTCGTACTGCGCAGTAAGCTCCCGATGATGCGAACGGGAGCGCGCATTATTCATCTGTCGTCAGACGAATAACGCCCGGTGCCGGCGGCAGGGAACAGCAGTTCGGAGGAGGACGGCGCGGGACATTACTGCTACAGGGGGCTGATAGAAGCCCCAGGTAAGTGTCAGCTTGTTTTACTTTTTAACTACCACAGAACCCCTTTAAGTTTTCTCCAGATACGATTAATGAGATGCTGATTTTTCAAATTTCTTGCAGAATTGTATCAAATGACATGCAGCTTGGTATGAGCCACTTAAATGCAGCAGCTGATGCTTTTAATAGTTCCGAAAGAGAAAAAAAAAAACACAATAATAAATAAATATAAATACAAATAATTAAAGTTGGCAATAGTTTTGCTGTCAATCTGTGAAGACCACTCCCCAGAGCAAATGAGACTGATTATAATCCTCAGAAGGCAATGGACATAATGAGATAAGCCTCAGGGAAGAAATTGTGGTGTATGCACTATGAGAGGGGCAGTCCAGACACCCTGACTCTTTCCCATTCCTAGCTGCATAACATTTGCATTACATTTACATACATGATAGAACAATCAGCATATAACTGACCATCTCTACACAACACTGACAGCAATTCAGTACTCTGTAAATAGACTGGGGGCTAATTCAACTGTAAAGGCTCAGACACACTATAATCGCTTTTCTGAGCATTTTTTTTTTTTAGCTATCAGCGCTTTGAGAGCTTTTAAAAAAAACACTCCCATTGACTTACATTAAATCGCGGTAAAATCACATGATTTTACTGCAATTCATGTATGTCAATGTGAGCTTTTTTTTTTGAAAAAAAGCTCTCAGAAAGCGCTGATGGCTAAATAGCATTCAGAAAAACGCTTTTACAGTGTGTCTAAGCTCTTCACTGCATCCTTCACAGGTTAAAGGAGTTGTCAGGGGAAAGATCGTGAAATGAGTGGTACTTACCCGGAGCTTCCTCCAGCCACAAGCTCCCAGGACCTCCCTCGCCGCAGCTCTGCCCGCAGCCATTCGCCGCAGCTCCGACCCAGTCCCCGGCGATGATGTCAGAGCGACCTGGAGGTCGCTCTGTAATGCGCCTGTGCGATCACCGCTGTCAATCACCGCCACATGGGCCGGAGCGGATTGCGCAGGCACCGATCGTGCAGGCGCATTACAGAGCGACCTCCAGGTCGCTCTGACGTCATCGCCAGGGACCGGGTCGGAGCTCCGGCGAACGGCTGGCTGCAGAGCTGCGGCGAGGGAGGTCCTGGGAGCTTGGGGCTGGAGGAAGCCCCCGGTAAGTACTATTCATTTTACTATATTTCCCTGACAACTCCTTTAAGCAGCTGAATTAATAGTGTTTTTAATGCTGGTGATAACCTAGCAAATTCCAAATCCTTCAGTACATTGAACCAATCAACATGAGCATTGCAAAAATGGTTTTAGGCATACTGTTAGGGGACTTGAATTGATATTGCTGAGCTGTTTTCAGCAGCACACATTAGGTATCGTCGAACGCCTCTCTCACTCAGGAGGCTGCGCTCCTGCTTTGACTCCTCCCATTTGCTAGACCCAAACGCCGTTCAGGTTCAATTGATATGCAGCTAAATGGCAGCATTTGACTCATCAGTGGTGTTACCCGCTGGCAGAAAAACTTCACTGCCTGTATTGAGCGCTAGCAGCACGGGGCAGCACTTAATTTCATAGTTTGCTCTTGTCAATGTAAAAACTCTTTGATTAGTCAGTTGGCCAGCAGTCCAAACACCAGCCACTAGGGATGGTAGGATATGCCAATTACTGATTCCGTAGAAATTTCCGGCCAATGCAGATTACCGATTCCTCTGATTTACGACTTCTGTTTTTTTTAGGAGTTTTTTTGGTCCTTGTTTGCATTTTCTGATTAGCCAAATACTCCCGAGTTGACTCTGCATTCTCTGGTTGGTCCTGTGCTTCCGAGTTCTGTGATTGCAGAAATTTCAATTACGCAAAATCCAAATGAGCATCCCTACCAGTCACTCCCTGCACTGCAGGCTGTCTCTGCTATAGACTGCAATGTAGGGATTCAGTTTGCGCTTGTTCCCATCGTCTGAACAATGTGATGATGCAATTTAAGCAGCAGTAACAGCCATACCTTCTGATCCGGAAATGGACTCTCTCAGTTCACCACTTCTGGTCATGTGATAAAAAGTGTAAGGATTTTTAGTTGCAGAAGCCTCACTTCACAAAAAATGGTAACATTTGAGTTCTCTCGATAAATAAACTGGTTTAAATTTTCAGGTCTGTGCCTAAAGATGGGCTTTAAAAGTTCTGACAGAGCAGAGCCGGATCTTCAACCAGACAACCTAATCAATTGCTTATGGGCTCCCAGGAGGTCAAAAGGGCCCCATAAAGATTTATTGCCTCTGTTTATGTAGTCCTTTAGTAACTCTTTCAGACTTTAAAAATAAGATCTCAGCAATTCTCTACTACAGAGATAAGAAGTTTTACAGGCAGGCACACACAGAGTAACCCCTAAACCCCCCCCCCTTAGCTTAGCTCAGAGCTGTCAGACACGGGCTGAGTGCTGGAATGTGATATTTTCATGCAGGAGCCTCTTGCTAGCTAGAGAAATTTGATGTGGCAAAAACATCTGTAGTTAAACTTTGTTTCATAGTAGCATCATCATTTGCTCAAAAGCCTATAACTTATATTCCTAATGTTTACATTTAGTTCCATTGTTTGCTGAACTTATTAGCCTTAAAGGGATACTTAAGTGAAAATAAAAAAAATGATCGCGGCAAGAAGGCAATAGCAGCATAGGGGGCAATATATTGTGGCTGGGAACGCGAAGAATCACTCGCGTTCCCAGCCTGTCGCCGAACCCGGAAGTAGCCGCCGGCAGGGACAGAAGGATCAGAGAGAGGCTGCAAGGGCACCGGACAGCTGCAGGGGGCTGAGGGAAGCCCCAGGTGAGTAAAAATCATTTTTTTATTTTCACTTAAGTATCCCTTTAATTTTATCTCCCACATAAGAGGCACATATTGGGTATCATTCATGAAGGAGCTGTCGGTAAGGAGAATCAATGCAGGAAAACACTGCTGCCGGTATTTTATACTTCTGGGTGGGCATTCATAAAAATGTATCCAGGTGCGATAGCAGTGCGGAGACTCCCCGAACTAGGCTGGAACTAGGCAGGCGGAGACACAGGAAGCTGCCGAGTTGATACATTTCTCCGTGTTCCGCTCTACTGCAGCTGCCTGGAAGGTCTGTGTCTCCATTAACTTTACATTAGTATCGCCACATGAGAGGGGGCGGTATTTCCCGTCCACATACCGCTTGCGGTGATCTTTATGAATTACCATTTTGTTACATTTGTTCCGATAATCACTGCACAAGGCGGTGATTTATCACTCTGCTCGGTAGTGTCAGTTTTTCATGCGGAAAGAGCAGTGGCGTAGCAATAGAGGTTGCAGAGGTAGCGACCGCATTGGGGCCCTTGGGTCAGAGGGGCCCCGAGGGACCCTCCCTCAAGCACATTATTAGCTCTCTATTGGCCCTGTGTTGGTAATAATCACTTCTGTAGATGCTTTAAATAGTAGTAATCGTTAACAAATTGTTTCCCATCCCCTTCTTACACCTCTGACACTGTGGAAATCCGTGGCAGGTTTTGGTGCGCCGTATCAATTGTTATGTATACAGTGCTTGGGGGGCCCCATGTAAAACTTGCACCGGGGCCCACAGCTCCTTAGCTACGCCACTGGGAAAGAGGCTTTATGAATGCCGAACTTGCTGAGTGTTCAGTAAAGTCAGCTGTTCTAAGCATTTCCGCATGCGGAAATGCTTTATGAATGATAGCCAAAGATTTATTGTCTGTCTCTGTTCTGTTTATTGTCTCTGTTGTTCAACTCGTTTAGTCTTTAGAACTCTGCAGCAACGCTCCACTACAGAGATAAGAGTTCTGCTGGTGATGTTTACAGTTGGTTCCTGTCATTGCTGAACTTGACCTTAATTTTATCACCCTAGTTGGCCAAAAAATATCTAAAACTGGCTATACACACATCGATTTTGAACACTGATTGAATCTTCCAGTAATCTATTGCTCATACATATCCAATTGATTAGCTTTTAAGCGATATTGTGCTGTTTATCAATCTCTGTGGTATGGGGCAGGACAGGAGTGGTAGGGGATCGATGGTCCATAACTTTGTTGTGCATTGAGCAGTACAACACTTGCAGTTTGATTGAAGCTTGATAGAGTTCTGCTAAAGCCTATCAGAATTAAACTTGCTGTGATAGAGGTTGATCACTAACCAATTGAATGGAATAATGATCAATTGGCTAGACATATTGGGGCATTATTGACCTTTGTATGATTAGTGAGAATGAGGGAGCGAAACTGACAAATTTTGTCTTGCAGACTGTGAGAGAACGCGGAAAAGCCGCCGCGTGTGCTACTGAGGAGGCGGCTGATTCCGCGTCCAATGCGGTGGTTTGCACACGGAAGCGTGTATCTGGTAGCAGGGCAGAACGCGGAAAAGCCGCCGCATGCAAAAACAGTACGGCGGCTGGTTCCGCGTCCAGCGCGGCGGTTTGCATGCGGCAGCGTGTGTCTGGTGTGGCTGAGTCTGTTAGTGCACACAGGCTTAGAAATATGCGCGCTGAGAGGCAGAATTCTTATACTGGGCAGAGAGAGTCAGCTGATCACGCCGATCAGCTGACTCCAGAGCAGGATACTATTGGTTGATCAATTAGGGGTGGTGCTGGAGAGCACTACTCCATATATACGTAGTTACTGCTGGCCAGTTGCAAGTGGTCTGCCGTTGCGAACACTACGTGGAAGCACTCAGACCTTAGTCAGATCCTACAGTGTGTTTGAACCAGGAGGACCTGGGAATTCACACTGAGCCAGATTACTTGTACTGTTATTCTGTTTATGCTTAAGCTAGTTCCAGGGTGTAGAGACCAAGGACCTCACACCCAGACTAGGGAACTGTATTATCATTTGTGTTATACTCCAGACTAGTTCCAGGGTGCTGAGACCACGGACCTCACACCCAGACTAGGCATTGTTTGATATCTGTTATGACTTATTGCTTTCTTGACTACTCCTCTGTCCTCTGACCCTGCTTGCCTTGGATACCGAGTCAGCCTTCTGTCTTTGTACTTTATCTGTCCGTGTGTTGCCGACCAGGCGTGTCCGACCTCGAGAGCTATCTCTCCCCTTAAGAGATAGTCTCCAGATCAGAGAGTGACATCCACCTTCAGGTGTCACTCACTCTCTGGCCCTTCCTGCCTCCAGCCTGACTCCACCCCTTGGAGAGTCTCAGGCAGCTGAAAGGTTCCTGTGCTCTCAGAGCAGTGTTCCTTACTGCCTATATCACCTGCCCAGCAGGTGCATTACTCAAAGTACTACTGTTACACCAAACACTTACATACCCTTAGGTGTCCAGAGGTTAGTAATATATCTGTATTATAATATACAGATATATAATAATCAGATTCTCTCTGCGTGCTGACACCAATCGTTACACAGACAGTAAATAAACTCCAATCCTGCGTTATGAGATCCTCACAACCCGAATGCCTGGTACACACCATGCAATTTTCCATCAGATAGATAGGTCAAATGGATTATCTCTGACAGACCAGATCGTGATCTGATTCTGATTTCCGATCGTTTTTCTGATCGATTGTGTATAGAATTGGAAAATGATAAGATAAATGATTGGAAATCCATTCGGACTTTTCAGAAATAATTGATTTGACTCATCCCAGGGCCGCCATCAGGGGGGGACAACTATGACTCCACTGATGGGCCCGGAGCCCGCAGGGGGCCCGGGACCCCCACCCTAACCTCCCCCACCCCTTCCCTCCTATGCATGGGGCCTCCGCTAGCTACAACAAGCTGGGCCCTTTGTTTGGGCCTCTTTCTTGGGCCTGGCTGCCATCACCCTTGTGCGCCTTGTCCCTGCCCGAATCCCCCCTCCTTCCCTCCCTGTGCTCCGTGGCTTCCTTCTCCATTAACTCACATGATAGCCCCGATCCACGCGCCGGAACTCGGCGCTCTCCTGCATAGCGTCCTGGCCGTCACCATGGTTACTTCCGGTATGAGCATTTCACATCATGAGATGCGCATGCCGGAAGTAACCATAGTGACAGTCGGGACGCCATGCAGTGAGCGGGAGAGCGGCGAGGTTCGGCACGTGCACCGGGGCCATGTATGTAAGTTAATGGAGAAGTGGGCACGGAGCACAGGGAGGGAGGGGAGAGACGGGGAAAAGGCGCACAAGGGTGGGGGAAGCTGGCACATTAAAGGTGACATGGCTGGGTCCCAGGGGACATGGGTAGTGTGTGTGTGTGGGGGGGGGGGGGTGCATTGGTGACACGGGGAAGCTGGGGAAACATGAGATGACAAGAGGGGGAAGCTGAGGGGATAATGTGACAAATGGGGGCAAGAGGTGATATGGGGCGCTGGGGGGGACACAAGGTGACAAAGGGAAGACGGGGGGACAAGATGACACGGGAAGCTGGGGGGACATTAATGACACAGGAGGAAGCTGAGAGGACAAGAGGTGATTTGGGGAAACCTGGGGAGCACAAGAGGTTACACAGGGGGAAGCCGGGATCACAGGAGGTGACAGGGGGAAGCCAAGGGGCACAAGAGGTGACACAGAGAGAACAAGAGGTGACACAATGGGGGACAAGAGCTGACATGGTGACAAAAGAGACACAGCGGCACAAGAGGTGATTCAGAGGGGGACAAAATAGGCAGAGGGAAACAGAGGTGAGTGGTGACACAGACAGAAAAACACAGAGGGACATGAGGTGAAACAGAAGGGGACAAAAGAGACATGGGAACAGAGTTAGCACAGGCAGAGAATAGACAGAGGTAACACAGAGTAAAAGAGGTGACACAGAACAGGCAGACAAAAGAGATAAGACATTTTTGGTCCATGCTGACATGATAGCATCATGCAAGTAGTTTTGCCCATACGTAATGGCCACACCCATTTCTCACCATGGCGCACTTTGCGCGCCACTCCCTTCACGGGGGGGGGGGGGGGGGGCCCGGCCTGATGTTGTGTGAGGGGCCCCAAACTTTCTGATGGCGGCCCTGAATCTATCTAATGGGAAATTGCATGGTGTGTACAAGACATTACAGTCACATTTGCCACATGGCAGGCTTAGGCGACAATAAAGAAGTACAAGGGGTCATCACATTTTCGGTGTAAACAATCATGAAGTTGATCTTAAATCTGCCTCGCTGTACTCACTTTTGTTGCCAGTGGTTTAGACATTAAAGGACAACTGTAGTGAGAAGTATGTGGAGGCTGCCATATTTATTTTCTTTTAAACAATACCAGTTTCCTGGCAGCCCTTCTGATCTATTTGGCAGCAGTAGTGTTTGAATCGCACCAGAAACAAGCATGCAGCTAATGCCAGCTCTGACAATAATGTCACCTGATCTGCTGCATGCTTGTTCAGGGCCTATGGCTAAATGTAATAGAGGCAGAGGATCAACAGGATAGCCAGGAAACTGGTTTTGCTTAAAAGTAAATAAATATGGCAGCCTCCACATATCTCTCTCTTCAGTTGTCCTTTAATGGCTGTGTGTTGATGTTATTGCACAGCAAATAACCTTAGTCTACGTACAGACATGCGATAACAATCATTCGTCGTAAACGACGAACGATCTTAGAGTAACCGTCGGGCGACGGTCGTTGAAGGTTGAGTACTTAAAACGGTCGTTCATGCACGAACGATCAACGACCAATCGTTGTACAGACATACGACGTTAGAACGACCGTCGTTTAAAACAATCGGGCAGAATGGATCGTTCGTTACCGATTACATCTATCGTTCATCGGTCGTTGGAATGGTCGTTTGACCTTATTTTTCAAACGATCTTCGGCCAATGTCGTCGGTAACGATCGTTTCAAGCGACTATAGTCGCATGTCTGTACGCACCTTAACACTGTTAGAAAAGCTGTACACTGACTGCTTTACATAGTAACTATCACAGCGTTATCAGCGTCATATCTTCCATGCTGTCTGTTCCATGAAAAGATGAAATACAATATTTACAAAAAAGTGAGCGGCGCACTCACTTTTGTGAGATGTCGTATGCTGGGAAGACATCCTTTCTATAGTGTGGCGGGGGGAGGGGGGGGGCGCTACATTTATTGCTCTGCTTGGGTCCCTGTATGGTCTTAATCCAGCTCTGTGACAGAGGCATAGTTAAAAGTTTCCTTTCCAAAATCAATCTCTCATCCCATACAGAACGTCAAATAACCATCCTAAATTCTCCCATTACAGTCTCTGAAGTGCTGAATACTATCTCTAAAGCTAAATCCAATAAAGTTCAGGTCCTGGATGGCTTCTAAAATGAATACTAAAGACTTTTGCTTCTTCCCTAGCCCTTAAATTGACCACCTTGTTTAATAATGTTATCTGTCTGGAGACATCACAATGGAATTTACAAAAGCAATAATCACAGTCATTCCTAATCCAGGGAAAGACCTTGTATAAACCTGGGGTGGAGGTGCCCGGTGTATGATGGGCTAGCAATATTCTAGACGAAGAATAATAGGAGAGTATTCCCTCGTCACAAGTCAAAATAGACCAGTGTAACGGGAAACAATTTTTATTCAGCACAGTATAAGATAACGCGTTTCATGGGTCCATGCCCGCTTCTTCAGGTCAGATCAAAAACACAAAGGCTATCATTCATAAAGCATTTCCGCATGCGGAAATGCTAAAAACAGCTGACTTTACCGACCACTCGGCAAAGTCAGCATTCATAAAGGCTCTTTCCGCATGAAAAAATGACACTAACGAGCAGAGTGATAAATCACCGCCTTGTGCGGTGATTATCGGAACAAATGTAGCAAAATGTTCATTCATGAAGAACACCGCAAGCGGTGTCAGGTCGGGAAGTCCCGCTCCCTCTGATGTGGCGATACCAATGCAAGTGAATGGAGACACACAGACCTCCCAGGCAGCTGCAGCAGAGCGGAACACGGAGAAATGTATCAACTCTGCAGCTTCCGTGTCTCCACCTGCCTACCGCCTGCCTATCGCCAGCCTAGTTCGGGGAATCTCCGCAGTGCTTCCGCACATGGATACTTTTTTATGAATGCCCACCCAGAAGTCTAAAACACCGCCAGCGGTGTTTTCCCGCACTGATTCCCCTTACCGACAGCCTCTTTATGAATGATAGCCAAAGTGCCTAGAATACAAATGTATACATTTCTCACAAACTCCTATTTACATATAACAGTTCCAACTATGTACTCCAATTTAAAAAATTCTAGATATTTTTCCACTTGATTGATTAATTTGCTAAATAGACAGTATGATAGTGTTAGGAATATTGTTGTAATGATCTGCTCTGCTGTCTGCACAGGCAGGCAGCTTTTTGACCATTTTTCAGGTCTGAATGCTGCAGGTCCCTGGAAAGGAGACCTGTCTTCACTCTGCAACTTTCAGAGTTGCTGTTCTGTTGAGGGATTTGCATCCACTTGTCATGCAAATTCTTAGCTGCTTCCTTTGAAGGCTTGCACTATAAATACCATTTCCTCCCAGAATTCCCTGCTGGTCATAAAAGTTTGGTTCTGCTGGACTTGTCTTGAGTTTCAGCCCCTCTGCTGATTGTTTGCGAATATTCAAGTGTAGTTAATTATTTCGGGAGTGCATCTTGCATTCTCTATAGTGCAGTCAGGCTTTGTATTATTTGTACTGTTTATTCCTGTGCTGTTTTGTCTTGTCCCTGCGATTGTACTGTCGCCTGCGGCGGCTGGCAGTAAATCGTTTGGTCTCGTTCCTAGATCGCATTCGCCCTGGCGGTAGAGGCGGTGGATCTCCTTTGTCTGTCTTGGAGTATAACCTTAGCTGCGGTTGCTACTGGTTACTCCTTTAGTCTGTCTTGTCCAGCACAAACGCTTGCTGTTGTCTGGTGGGAGGCAACCGATTAGCAAGCGTTCACGTTATTTGTCTGTCGTCATTGTTAGGTTCATGTGTTAGGGTTGGTACATTTTGTCACTGTTGCGCTTTTCGTGCGGTGACTGTGCCTGGCACGTGCTTTGTCGCTATTGCGCTTAACGTGTGGTGACCGCGTGTAGCTAGTCCTGTCTGCTCCTTTGTGTTAGATTACAGTTTGTTATTGGTTCTGTCTTTATCCTTCCTATGCTCTGTCTTTGCTCAGTCTTGTGTCACTGTTAGCAATCGCCATTCTTGCGATTGCTTTCTCGCTTGGTCTTTGCTGTTGTGTGTCCACCGTCCCCCGGTGGCGACTGGATTGGTGGACATACATACATTCTGTCTCTGTGCTCACTCTCTCTCGAGAGAGGCTTTCTTGCCCTGTATAGCTTCACTTCGTACCATTTCTTCTGGCATCTGTGGCAGTGCAGAGGGTTTATTCCTCTGCACTCCACAGCTCCATCTGCCGGTGGGAATTCCTCTCTATAGGTGCATTGCACCAAAGCTGGGTTCTGTTATTTAAGCGTTTGTGGAGGGTTTCCGCAGTGTCAGCGCACATCTTGTGCGCTGACCACAGAGATAATTCCCCATTCATTACATTTGTTACCTCTGCAGCTGTGAGCGGCGCTGCCGCCGCGTCTGACGTCACGGCGGATCCCGCCGCGTCCTCTCGCTCATCTCTTTCCGGCAGAACAGGTCTCTCCAGGGTGCATCAGGACAGAATAGCGCACGCGCGTACCCGGAGACAGGACCTTTATGCATTAAGGAGGCGGGTCAGCTGACCGGCCGGTCAGCTGACAGCAGTGGTCTGACTCTCGCCACTGATTGGCGGAGATCAGCTGGGCGGAACCATTGGTATTATCATCTGTATTTAAGCCCTGGGCTGTCAGTGGCTCGTTGACTGCTGTTGCTGAAACTTTGCAGCGAAAACTCTCAGACCTTAGTCAGATCCGTGTGTGCTTGATCCAGCAGGACCCTGGGGATTTACACTTAGCCTAGGAAAAACATATCATTGTATATTTATTTATGTGTATGACTCTTTGCTTGAACCTTTGATTACTCTTTCTGCCTCTCGATTCTGTACCTTGCCAATCTGATCTGCTGCCGACCTCGGCCCGACCTCCACTCTGATTTAAGCCTTCTGATTCTGTACCTTTACTCATCTGATCTGTTACCGACCTCGGCCTGTTTACTGACTACGAATTTGCCTGACGATATTCTACCGCTGCCTGACCGACGTGTTACCGACATTGCCTGTATGACCACTCTATCCAGTGATAGTCCCTACAGCCAAGGGCTATCACATAGGAGTACTCCTGCATTTATATACTGTGCACAAAAACCACGTGTGATCACACTCTGAATAAAATACTGACTACTGAGCTGATAGAGCTTTTTCTGATCATCATATACGTCACTGATCATTACAGATAGATTTTTTCTGAGAATTTCCAAACAATTTAAAAAAAACCCTGTTTTTGTATTTTATTTTTATTTTACATTTTTTGGATATTTATTGAAAAATTCAGAAAAATGTATTCTTTTTTTTTTCTTCTCAATCAAAAGAAAAACCTACTTCAATAATAAAAAAAAGGGAAAAAAAATCAAAAAGGGGATTAAAAAATTAAAAAGGGGATTAAAAAAAACAACATTTAAATATAACAGTTCCAACTATATACTTCCAGTTTTAAAAAAAAATCAATAGCCAGTATGATCAATTTGTATGAGAATTGTGAAACATTAAAAAAAAAAATTTAGGTTTGTATTGAAAAATTCAGAAAAATTTGCTTTTTCTTCTCAATCAAAAAAATCCCTACTTCAATAATCATTTTTTGGGATAATATAGATAGATTCAGTGTATCTATATATCTATATCTATATATATAGTATTTTATGTGTATTTTTGTATGAATCTCCTAGAAGAGAAGTGCTGTAGAACTGTTCTACAGTAACTACTCTGATCTTTGATAGCTGTTCTGTGGTAATGTTACACTACAGTCACACTGGGATAGGTCAGCTGGCTGTGAGAAATGTTACAACACAAGTTTCCTGTGGGAGGTCATATTTGCATGACTGTGTCCTTTCTAATTGGCTGCAGGGCGACACACATGTAAATAAGAAAGGCTGGAGCATTATGGGTAAGAGTACGCTATATCCTTCCAGGCAGGAAGTTTTTTTAAATAATCTAGAAAGTGTGTTGCTTCATCTTTTGATGTTTGTGTGCTGCTTTCAGTATCTTGTAAGAAACATATTCTGTCTGTTTTTGGCTCATGTGAGGTTTTGTCAGCACAATGTGGATAGGACCCCCGTAGGCTGTGGTCTCTAGTCATTGCAGAGAGAAGGTAAGACTATACTTTCAGGGATCATTTCTATAGATTTTGTCTGTGGAGATGTGCTCTAAAGTGTACAAACTTGCTAATCACAATGAGGAGCTTCAGTGTTTCCCTCTGTGTGGGGAGAGGGCTGGCAGTGCTGCTTGTATTGGTAGCTGCTGCCAGCTATTGAGGACTGTTCCACTCTTTCTTGTAAGAGCTAGAGGAGGGAAACACAAGCTGAGTGATTGATTTCGCAGCTGTAAACATTTGAACTACAATTTTAAGTGTAAGCTGTAAAGCAATGATTCCTAGAGATGAGAAGTCCAGATCTTTACAATGATTTGAATCAGATCTCTGAAAAGATCATTTTACAAGGGATGATCCGAATCTCAGATCATTTTACAAGGGAAGCATTCGGGGGTGCAATGACTAGCAGGACAGGAGGGGAGGGGAGGGGAGGGGAGGGGAGGGGGGGGGGGGGTTGTGGACACACAGAGAAGGGGAGAAGATGGACAGAGAAGGGGAGTGGACAGAGAAGGGGAGAAGATGGACAGAGGGCAGGGAGTGGACAGAGAAGGGAGGAGGGACGAGCAGAGAGCAGAAATGTTTGCACATAATACCCACATGCTGAAGTCATATGCTTTACATATATTTCACCTACATTTTCATCTGTATACCTTGAATGGAAACGTCGGACAGTGAAAGAAAGCATTCCCAGAAGATAAGTGCAGCTGTTTAGAGCGAGTGCAGGAGGATCATATTGCACAGCAATCAGAGTGCCTGCAAAGTTACTGAGCTGAGCTGAGCCAAAGCTTCCAATGGTGTCAATTCACCAGAGGTTACCAACCTATTTATCTCTTGGGAGGTAATTTACCTCCTGTGATATCTCCAAATAGGAATTCTCCAGAAGTATAGGGGAAAATATCGACAGAGAGAAATGCAAGAGATAAATGTGAGATACGTATGAGATAAATAAGTGATAGTTAGTAGTTAGTTTTTCTCCAAATCACAATTCACCAGGGAAGAAAGGGGGTGTGGCCATTCGTTATTTTTTCATCTCTTTATCCCCTGAATGAACCTGGAGATATCGTGGTTTTCACACAGCAGCTGCTGCTGTGGAAGATGGAGCCTTTTGAGCTTACTCTGTTAGGCCTGGTGCACACCAAAAAACCGCTAGCAGATCCGCAAAATGCTAGCAGATTTTGAAACGTTTTTTCTTATTTTTCTGTAGCGTTTCACCTAGCATTTTGCGGTTTTGTGAAGCATTTTTGGTGTAGTAGATTTCATGTATTGTTACAGTAAAGCTGTTACTGAACAGCTACTGTAACAAAAACCGCCTGGCAAACCGCTCTGAAGTGCCGTTTTTCAGAGCGGTTTGCGTTTTTCCTATACTTAACATTGAGGCAGAAACGCCTCCGCAATCCAAAATCTGCAGCAGCCCGGGAGTATGCGTTTCTGCAAAACGCCTCCCGCTCTGGTGTGCACCAGCCCATTGAAATACATTACCCAAGCGTATCGGCAGCCGTAAGCGGATCGCAAAACGCAACCGAACTGCTCTGGTGTGCACTAGGCCTTAGAGCTTGCTTCTATTATGAGGAGACGAAGGCGCAGGCGGAGGGTCTGTTTAATCGCCACTCATATTTTTCGTGAGAGAACAGTTCTTGATAATTTTACTGAGACAGAGGTGGTGAAGAAGTTCAGACTCACTCGTGATATGATTTATGATATGATCCGGCAGCAAAAGGCGGGAATACTCTGGTCACGTAGTGGTAAAACTCCGCCTCCTACCCACAATGCTTCACTTTCAAGCTTACAGAGAGGAAAAGTATCCCATGTAAATCATTAATACCGATTACCTAACTCTCTGCTTTCTCACACTTTCCTCATGCATATCTCTCCATTATCCCCTGCTATCGATCACTTTTCTCTCTGTCCTCTCACACTGGTGAATTGACTCCAGAGTGTTAAAATACCTCATGAGATAAACTACCTACCTTTTTTCTCTTAGTAAATCCTCTCTGGTGAATTGACGCCAATGTGTTCACTGTGCACAACTACGGAACAGACAGCCTATGAGCAGCACGTTTCAGCCAGTATGTGTGCTCTACACATATCTGGCAATGGCACCAATGTCCCCTCTACCTGTCCCTGTGCAAGGCTGGCTCCCCTGAGTCCCCTCCAACAGAGCGATCCATCTCTGCTCTGCTTCCAGGACCCCCGCTGCCCGCTGAGAGGGGGCGTGTCGCTCCTGGCCCCGCCCCTTTTGCGATCCGAATCACTCATTTTGATGATTCGGATGATTCAACTCACAAAATAGATTCGGATCAAAGATCCGAATCGTTCATGATCCGGACAACACTACAGGACAGGACTTTTCCTGCAGTGGACAGACAGAGAAGGCGAGGGGGTTGGACAGATAGAGAAGGGGGAATGGTGGACAGAGACGGGCAGGGAGTGAACAGAAGGGAGGAGGTGAACGAAGAGGGGTGAGCAGAGAGCAGAAATGTTTTTTTGCACACAATACCCAATTGCAATCATATGCTTTACATATATTTCACCTATATGTTCATCTGTATACTCTGAATGCAAACGTCTCACAGTGAAAGAAAGCATTTCCCTTTTCTCACCTCGAACCAGGGGCGTAGCAATAGCCCTATCAGCCATAGCAGCTGCTATGGGGCCCTTCAGCAAAGGGGGCCCAGTGGGTATTTGATGTAGTCACTATTAGCTTTCTTGTGTTTATTCACCCTCTGACTTTATCTCAGTGCGCATAAACAATGTGCAGTGTTGAATGCATGGGAATGTAAATTACCCAATTAACTCATATCCACAGGGTAGGGGCAAGTGGCATTGCTTAAAGCGGATCTGAGATAAAAAGTAATTATAACAAGTTAACTTCTCTATTTATCTTATCTAAAGTTTAGATAGTTTACACAGCAAATCTAGCTGCAAACAGCTTCAACAGTTTATGATTATTTATTCCTGTGATACAATGAGGGCAGCCATGTTCTGTTTGTCACATTGTCACAGGCTGAGGGCTGGAGATGCTATTAGCTTGCCTGTGTGTAAGTTCAATCCCCTCTCCTCCTGCCTCCTCCCCTCTGCCTCTGAAATCAATGGCTAGTAACCTCCTCCTGTCCAGACTGAGCTCCCATAAGCCCTTGCTACCTGGCTGGGACTGAGTGCCAAGGCTCTCTGAAAAGCTGTGGGCGAGGCTTGTTTAGTTTATAGGGAATTAGAGTATTAAAACAAAACAAAAGAAGTATTTGGCTTGAGGAATGCTCTATAAACTATATGAAAGGAACACAATTATGCAAGGAGTAAAATATTATCTCGGATCCACTTTAAGAGTGCCTATATCTAGGGGCCCCAAGAAAGTTTTGCTATGGGGCCCCATGATCTCTAGCTACGCCACTGCCTCGAACACATAAATGTAGGGAGAAGATAAGTGCAGCTGTTTAGAGCAGAGTGCAGGAGGATCATATTGCGCAGCAATCACAGTGCCTGCCCTGTCATTCATTCAGCCCAGCACTCTGTCTGCAGAGTTACTGAGCTGTGCTTCTCAGCCAAAAGTTTCCCATTTGTTCACGACTACAACAGCCAGCCTATAATGAGCAGCACATTGCAGCCAGTATGTGTGCTCCACACATATCTGGCAGTGGCACCCATGTTCCCTCTCTCTCATATACCTGTCCCTGCAAGGCTGGCTCCCCTCCAACAGAGAGATCCATCTCCGCTCTGCTTCCAGGACCCCGGTGCCTGCTGAGAGAGGGGGGCGTGCCGCTCCTGGCTCCACCCCTTTTGATCCGAATCTGTTCATTTTGATGATCCGGATGATTCGACTTACAAAAGAGATTCGGATCAAAGATCCGAATCGTTCATGATCCGGACAACACTAGTGTTTCTCATCATTTTATTGGTATATGTACTCTTTTTAAAATTCTGTACTCACCAGGCACCCTGTAGTATATTAAACCTTATCAAAAGTAATATATTTGATTGTAGTGCATGATAATTGGTTCTAAACAATTTCCAAGCATTTACTATTGCTTTTAATTAGCTAAAATACTAATTTGGTGTTGTTGAATAAGATTTAGCATTTTCTAAAACTCTAAATTTGTTATTCTTGGTAAAGTTCAAAAAATAAGTACAGAAGGGCGCTGCCTTAATGTTCAGATATATCACAACCCTATATGTGTTCTATTATTGAAGTCCCGCCTCCTGCTGCAACCTTCTTAGATGGGGTTAACCCCTTGCCCTCACCTCACAGCAGAAAGATCAAAATATGGATGAAGGTGCGCTAGGTATAAAAGATTTTTTACAATCAATAATTCCAATCAATAGGACGCTTTATTAAAGGATTAAACAATCAAAGATTAACAAGAGCTTAAGGGCTCATTTCCACTATAGCGAATCTGCATGCGTTGTCCGCATGCGGATTCGCACAGCCAATACAAGTGGATGGGCCTGTTTCCACTTGTCAGTTTTGCTGTGCGTTTTTCTGTGCAGGATTTTTCTGCACGGCAGAGCCCTCAGAATTCGCCTGCGTGTGGAATGCAGGCAAATCGCACACAATGTATTTAATAGGGAAATCGCATGCGTTTTCCCCATGCGTTTTTTGCCGCGAATTGGCATGCGAATTCACATAGGTACCAATGTAAATTCACACAGGCAGTGACATGGTTAAAATCGCATATACCCTCACCTATGCGAATTCGCATGCGAATTCGTGGTAAAAAACGCATGCGGAATCGTATCCGCATGCGATTTCGTCAGCGGTGGAATCCAGGCGATTCCGCACCGCAATAGTGGAAACGAGCCCTTAGATGTTAATAAATTCACACACCATTCACATACACTCATATACACTCATTCCAGAGCATGCTGGTTCCCTTAAAAAAGAAAAGAAAAAATTGATGATGGATAAGACTGCAAAAAATCTTAAAAATTGATAAAACACTACTAAAAGTTCACCGCAATTGCATAAAGTCCGCAGTTGTCCTTTCCCCAGGATCTACTATAATTTCCGGTATATTTAGGAACTCTCCCTGCCGGAAATTATAGTAGATCCTGGGGTTTATTAACATCTAAAGCTCTTGTTAATCTTTGATTGTTTAATCCTTTAGTAAAGCGTCCTATTGATTGGAATTATTAATAGGAAAAAATCTTTTATATCCAGCACACCTTCATCCATATTTTGATTTTATTCTTGGTAAAGTATATCAAGCCTGAGTACCCCCTGGAACCATCAGAAGTACCCCCTGGGGTACACGTACCGCACATTGAGAACCTAGGCTATAAAGGATAATACTGAATTTGAGCAGGTTGATATGATGAATATATACTGCAGCTTATACTACTTTCACTTTGGAAGTGCTCTAAAGGAATTATGAATTAGAATATTTATACATGTCAGTGTTTCCCTCTGAGCAGTAGAGATGGGCCCGTGAACGGTTCCAGGCGAACTTTGGGTGGTTCGCGTTCGCCGGCGAAGGCAAACTTTTGTGGAAGTTCGATTTGCCCCCATAATGCTCCATTATGGTCAACTTTGACCCTCTACATCACAGTCAGCAGGCACATTGTCACCAATCAGACTACACTCACTCCTGGAGCCCCACCCTCCCTTATGAAAGGGAAGGTTCTCTGGCCGTTTTACTCACTCCTCTACAGTAATTAGTGAAGGGACAGCTGCTGACAGACTCTGCTAGGGGAAGCTTAGTTAAGCTCTTGTAGGCTTGTTAGCTTGCTCCTGGCTATATTGTTATTCCTTATATAGCACCCCACAACAGCTCCTTTCCTCCCTCCTCCCCTCCAGAGGAGGAGGATCTTGTCTTCCAGGGATTTGTAGGTTGTCAAAAGCATACTCACATACATTGGCCAGGAATCGCACCCAGGTCAACTGCTTGGAGGGCAGCTATGCTCACCACTATACCACCAACACTACAGGCTGAAGCTGGTCTGGGAAGGATGAAAAGCTAGGTGACCATGCAACCATTCCTGCTAACCTAAAGCTTACTTGTGTCTTACAACACATTGGCTTAAGACTTTACCAAATCCAATGCTCCAATATGGGGAAGCTTCTCTGTTTGCTGTTTTGTTTATTTTTGGGTTTTTTTAAGTGTGGTGTCACAGTTCACTCATCTCCTCAACTACAAGAAAGGCCCAGGAGTAGTCTTAGCTACCGTAATATCTATGTTACGGCAGGGCCCATATTACACTTTCTCTTACAGGGCTATGGAAACCGTTTGCCCATGCGATAAAGCGAGGTGCAAAAATGAAATCATGCCTAGTAGAGGATGGTTTCGATCCATCAACCTCTGGGTTATGGGCCCAGCACACTTCCACTGCGCCACTCTGCTTACGTTTGTATACAATCTTCAAGTTTAAGAAGGGTACATTAGTTGAAATAGTTACACTACAATCTATGTTACAGCAAGGCCCTAATGACACTTTCTCTTAAGGGGCTATGGCGGCCATAGCCCGTTAAGAGAAAGTGTCATTAGGGCCTTGCTGTAACATAGATTGTAGTGTAACTATTTCAACTAATGTACCCTTCTTAAACCTGAAGATTGTATACAAACGTGTCATTTTTTCATGCGGAAAGAGCCTTTATGAATGCAGAATTTGCTAAGTGTTCGGTAAAGTCAGCTGTTTTATGCATTTCCGTATGCGGAAATGCTTTATGAATGATAGCCATTGTGATTTCTGACCTTAAAACAGTGGTTTGCCTCAAATGTAGGTTTTTCATTGAGACTTTTGACGTATATCCCACTCAACCATGTCGCCGTCGAGGTATTAGACCGCTTGAAACATCTTTTCCATCATTTTTCTAGCCAGTATAATTTGTTCTATATTTCCAACTTTCGTCTCTCCATTGAAGTCTATTGCGGTTTGCGAAAGTTTGCACGAACTGAACTTTTGCGGTAGGTTCGCGAACCTAAAATCGGAGGTTCGGCCCATCTCTACTGAGCAGGAAAGGGCTGGTTGTGCTGCTTGTATTGGTAGCTGCTACCAGTCATTGAGGACGGTTCCGCTCTCACTTGTAAGAGATGGAGGAGGGAAACACAAGCTGAGTGATTGTTTTAACTGCTGTATAAGTAAGATACTGTTTATGGAACAATGAAACGGATAGTACAACATACAGATGTATCCTATAACTACTACAACCGCATCACGCCGACGGGTCTGATCACAGTGGTAGCACCAGGACTGCCTAACGCCAATTGGCGTCAAGGGGAGCGGTTTTGCAGGAGACTGCAGGTGCCGATGCGCACACATGTCCACTTGGATGACTGAGCTCCACTCCGCAATCAGTTTCCCAGCAGCGATCGCTATTAGGGGACTGTTAGACAGCGAAACCGTCATCTATTTACTGTGTACAGCTCTGTGATCCACGGCAGCGCTGTACTGGGGACAGCCCCCTGGGGGAGACAGTAGCAATCCGCTGTCATAGGCTGATGTCTATGACAGCCGATCAGTTATAGGCTGGCAGGGGGAGGGAGGGATAGGAAAATCATTTAAAAGAATACATTTATGAAAAAAAAGCAATAAATATTTGTAAAAAATAAATAAAAAACCCTGGGAGCGATCAGAGCCCACCAACAGAAAGCTCTGTTGGTGGGCAAAAAAAAAGGGGGGGGGGGAATCACTTGTGTTCTGAGTTGTACAGCCCTGCAGCGAGGCTACAGTGGCCTTAATTGCAAAAAATAGTCTAGTCACTAAGGGGGTGAAGCCTATAGTCCTCAAGTGGTGAAAGCAGGGGTAGGGAACCTATTGCTCTTTTGATGGCTACATCTGGCTCACAGTTAGGGGTTGATTCACTAAGCTACACTGCTCAAGCAGCGCAGCTTAGCGTGACAGCGCAAGTAACATTTTTATGTCCTTAGTACAATGTATGGCGACAATGTTATTCGTAGGCCATCATTCATAAAGCATTCCCGCATGCGGTAACGCTGGAAACAGCTGACTTTACCGAGCACTTAGCAAAATGTCCATTCATAAAAGCTGTTACCGCATGAAAAGCTGACATTCCCGAGAAGAGCGATAAATTTCTGCCTTGTGCGGTGATTATCTCAACACATGTCACTAAATGTCAATTCATAAAGATTAGAGCAGGCGGTATTGGGATAGAGAATAACGCTTACTTTGAAGAGGCGATAAGCATGCAGATAATCAGAGCAGATTCAGAGCAAACAGAGGCTATTTTAAAACAATGCAAATCTATAGGGAAGCTGGGGCTGCCTCTTTTATTGTAAGGCTGTCTCTGCACGGAGAAAATGTATCAACTCAGGCAGCTTCTCATGTTACGCTAGCCTACCGCCAGCCTAGTTCGGGAGATCACCGCACTGCTACTGCAGCTGTAAACATTTTTATGAATGAGCACACAGAAGTCTAAAATACCGAATGTGGTATTTTCCCGCACAGATTTTTGATAGCCAATTGTAGTATTTTATTTGTATTTTTTTTATGAATCTCCTAGAAGAGCAGTACTGTAGAACTGCTCTACAGTAACTACTCTGATCTTTGATAGCTGTTCTGTGGTAATGTTGCACTACAGTCACACTGGGATAGGTCAGCTGGCTGTGAGAAATGTTACAACACAAGTTTTCTGTGGGAGGTCATATTTGCACGACTGTGTCCTTTCTAATTGGCTGCAGGGCGGCACACATGTAAATAAGAAAGGCTGGCACATTATGGGTAAGAGTATGCTATGTCCTTCCAGGCAGGAAGTTTTTTAACCTTTTCGGGACCATGTGCATGAGATCCTACGCCGCACTTGTGGCTGTTCTAGCCTGATGCGGCGTAGGATCTACGCCGGCCCGAAATTTCCGCTCCCGACGCGATCGTGCGCACCCGGAGGGGGAGATCAAGCTGTCATATGACAGCCGACATCTCCCCCGAGTGATCAGCAGCCATCGCGTATGGCTGCTGATCACACGATCACTACGATCGCCGTCGGATCGTAGTGATCTGTTTGACAGCTGCGGCGGCAGGGGGGGAAAGAAGAGGATCCACTCACCTCCCTGCCGTTCCAGCGACGATCGGCGCCCCCTCCGCTCTGGCCGGCATCTCCGCTTCATCTGACGTCAGCGCCGGGTCCCGGCTTGATGACGTCATCAAGCCGCGACCCGGAACTGCTCGTCAGATGAAGCGGAGATGCCGGCCGGAGAAGAGGGTCCCGTGCGGCTCATCGCTGGAGCCTGGAAGGTAAGTGAAGGCTGCTGGCAGAAGGGGGGGCCCAGGCCACCAAGGGGGGACACAATGCCCGGCAGCCACACACGGGATCCGGCCGCCTGACCCCCCCAAACGCGCGCACCCCCTTCCCGCCAAAAATGCCTGGTCCTTAAGGGGGGGTAGGTGGCCGGTCCCGAAAAGGTTAAATAATCTAGAAAGTGTGTTGCTGCATCCTATGAGGTTTGTGTGCTGCTTTCAGTATCTTGTAAGAAACATATTCTGTCTGTTTTTGGCTCATGTGAGGTTTTGTCAGCACAATGTGGATAGGACCCCCGAAGGCTGTGGTCTCTAGTCATTGCAGAGTGAAGTTAAGACTATACTTTCAGGGATCATTTCTATAGATTTTGTCTGTGGAGATGTGCTCTAAAGTGTACAAACTTGCCAATCATGATGAGGAGCTTCAGTGTTTCCCTCTGAGCAGGAAGGGGGCTGGCAGTGCTGCTTGTAGTATTGGTAGCTGCTGTCAGCTATTGAGGAATGTTCCACTCTTACTTGTAAGAGCTGGAGGAGGGAAACACAAGCTGAGTGATTGTTATAACTGCTGTGAAAGTAAGATACTGTGTAAGGAACAATGAAACTAATAAACATACAGATGTATTCTATAACCACTACAACCTCATCACACACCGACAAGCGTGATTGCAGCGGCAGCCCCAGGACTGCCTAATGCCAATTGTTGTAAAGGGGTGCGGTTTTGCAGGAGACTGTAGGTGCCGATGCGCACGCATGTCCACTTGGATGACTGAGCTCCACTCCGCCAGCAGCGATCGCTGCTAGGAGACTGTTAGACGGCGAAACCGTCATCTTTTTACTGTGTACAGCGCTTTGATCCATGGCAGCGCTGTACTGGGGACAGCCCCCTGGGGGAGACAGTAGCGATCTGCTGTCATAGGCTGGCAGGGGGAGCGAGGGATAGGAAAATCATTTAAAAAATAGATCTATTATAAAAAAAAAGCAATAAATATTTGTAAAAAATAAACGATCCTGGGAGCTTTCAGAGCCCACCAACAGAAAGCTCTGTTATTGGGCAGAAAAAGGGGGGGGGGGAGGAATCACTTGTGTTCTGAGTTATACAACCCTGCAGTGAGGCCTTAAAGCTGCAGTAGCCTTAATTGCAAAAAATAGTCTGGTCACTAAGGGGGTGAAGCCTACAGTCCTCAAGTGGTGAAAGCAGGGGTAGGGTACCTATGGCTCTTTTGATGGCTACATCTGGCTCACAGTTAGGGGTTGATTCACTAAGCTACACTGCTCAAGCAGCGCAGCTTAGCGTGACAGCGCAAGTAACATTTTTATGTCCTTAGTACAATGTATGGCGACAATGTTATTCGTAGGCCATCATTCATAAAGCATTCCTGCATGCGGTAACGCTGAAAACAGCTGACTTTACCGAGCACTTAGCAAAATGTCCATTCATAAAAGCTGTTACCGCGTGAAAAGCTGACATTCCCGAGCAGAGCGATAAATTACCGCCTTGTGCGGTGATTATCTCAACACATGTCACTAAATATCAATTCATAAAGATTAGAGCAGGCGGTATTGGGATAGAGAATAACGCTTACTTTGGCTATCATTCATAAAGCGTTCCCGCATGCGGAAATGCTAAAACCAGCCGACTTTACCGACCACCAAGCAAAATGCGTATTCATAAAGGCTGTTTCCGCATGCGAAGCGGACTTTCCCGAGCAGAGCGATAAATGATCGCATTATGCGGTGATTCCATGCGGAAATGTAACAAAATGTAAATTCATAAAAACTAACGCAGGCGGTATGTGGACGGGGATTACCGTTCCCCTGGATGTAGCCATAGGCATGCGGAGTACATGTAAGTGAATGGGACAGACCTCCCAAGCAGCAGAGAGAACACCGCATGGAGGGACTCGGCCAGCTTCTCCGGTTTCCGCATGCCTACCGACAGCCTACAGCGGGATATCTCCGCACTCCTACCGCAACAGGCAACATTTTTATGAATGACCACCCAGAAGGCTGAAATACCGACAGCGGTGTTTCCCCGCACGGATTTCATTTACCGACAGCACTTCTATGAATGATAGCCTTAGAAGAGGCGATAAGCATGCAGATAATCAGAGCAGATTCAGAGCAAACAGAGGCTATTTTAAAACAATGCAAATCTATAGGGAAGCTGGGGCTGCCTCTTTTATTGTAAGGCTGTCTCTGCACGGAGAAAATGTATCAACTCAGGCAGCTTCTCATGTTACGCTAGCCTACCGCCAGCCTAGTTCGGGAGATCACCGCACTGCTACTGCAGCTGTAAACATTTTTATGAATGAGCACACAGAAGTCTAAAATACCGAATGTGGTATTTTCCCGCACAGATTTTTGATAGCCAATTGTAGTATTTTATTTGTATTTTTTTTATGAATCTCCTAGAAGAGCAGTACTGTAGAACTGCTCTACAGTAACTACTCTGATCTTTGATAGCTGTTCTGTGGTAATGTTACACTACAGTCACACTGGGATAGGTCAGCTGGCTGTGAGAAATGTTACAACACAAGTTTTCTGTGGGAGGTCATATTTGCACGACTGTGTCCTTTCTAATTGGCTGCAGGGCGGCACACATGTAAATAAGAAAGGCTGGCACATTATGGGTAAGAGTATGCTATGTCCTTCCAGGCAGGAAGTTTTTTAAATAATCTAGAAAGTGTGTTGCTGCATCCTATGAGGTTTGTGTGCTGCTTTCAGTATCTTGTAAGAAACATATTCTGTCTGTTTTTGGCTCATGTGAGGTTTTGTCAGCACAATGTGCATAGGAACCCCGTAGGCTGTGGTCTCTAGTCATTGCAGAGTGAAGTTAAGACTATACTTTCAGGGATCATTTCTATAGATTTTGTCTGTGGAGATGTGCTCTAAAGTGTACAAACTTGCCAATCATGATGAGGAGCTTCAGTGTTTCCCTCTGAGCAGGAAGGGGGCTGGCAGTGCTGCTTGTAGTATTGGTAGCTGCTGTCAGCTATTGAGGAATGTTCCACTCTTACTTGTAAGAGCTGGAGGAGGGAAACACAAGCTGAGTGATTGTTATAACTGCTGTGAAAGTAAGATACTGTGTAAGGAACAATGAAACTAATAAACATACAGATGTATTCTATAACCACTACAACCTCATCACACACCGACAAGCGTGATTGCAGCGGCAGCCCCAGGACTGCCTAATGCCAATTGTTGTAAAGGGGTGCAGTTTTGCAGGAGACTGTAGGTGCCGATGCGCACGCATGTCCACTTGGATGACTGAGCTCCACTCCGCCAGCAGCGATCGCTGCTAGGAGACTGTTAGACGGCGAAACCGTCATCTTTTTACTGTGTACAGCGCTTTGATCCATGGCAGCGCTGTACTGGGGACAGCCCCCTGGGGGAGACAGTAGCGATCTGCTGTCATAGGCTGGCAGGGGGAGCGAGGGATAGGAAAATCATTTAAAAAATAGATCTATTATAAAAAAAAAGCAATAAATATTTGTAAAAAATAAACGATCCTGGGAGCTTTCAGAGCCCACCAACAGAAAGCTCTGTTATTGGGCAGAAAAAGGGGGGGGGGGAGGAATCACTTGTGTTCTGAGTTATACAACCCTGCAGTGAGGCCTTAAAGCTGCAGTAGCCTTAATTGCAAAAAATAGTCTGGTCACTAAGGGGGTGAAGCCTACAGTCCTCAAGTGGTGAAAGCAGGGGTAGGGTACCTATGGCTCTTTTGATGGCTACATCTGGCTCACAGTTAGGGGTTGATTCACTAAGCTACACTGCTCAAGCAGCGCAGCTTAGCGTGACAGCGCAAGTAACATTTTTATGTCCTTAGTACAATGTATGGCGACAATGTTATTCGTAGGCCATCATTCATAAAGCATTCCTGCATGCGGTAACGCTGAAAACAGCTGACTTTACCGAGCACTTAGCAAAATGTCCATTCATAAAAGCTGTTACCGCGTGAAAAGCTGACATTCCCGAGCAGAGCGATAAATTACCGCCTTGTGCGGTGATTATCTCAACACATGTCACTAAATATCAATTCATAAAGATTAGAGCAGGCGGTATTGGGATAGAGAATAACGCTTACTTTGAAGAGGCGATAAGCATGCAGATAATCAGAGCAGATTCAGAGCAAACAGAGGCTATTTTAAAACAATGCAAATCTATAGGGAAGCTGGGGCTGCCTCTTTTATTGTAAGGCTGTCTCTGCACGGAGAAAATGTATCAACTCAGGCAGCTTCTCATGTTACGCTAGCCTACCGCCAGCCTAGTTCGGGAGATCACCGCACTGCTACTGCAGCTGTAAACATTTTTATGAATGAGCACACAGAAGTCTAAAATACCGAATGTGGTATTTTCCCGCACAGATTTTTGATAGCCAATTGTAGTATTTTATTTGTATTTTTTTTATGAATCTCCTAGAAGAGCAGTACTGTAGAACTGTTCTACAGTAACTACTCTGATCTTTGATAGCTGTTCTGTGGTAATGTTGCACTACAGTCACACTGGGATAGGTCAGCTGGCTGTGAGAAATGTTACAACACAAGTTTCCTGTGGGAGGTCATATTTGCACGACTGTGTCCTTTCTAATTGGCTGCAGGGCGGCACACATGTAAATAAGAAAGGCTGGAGCATTATGGGTAAGAGTATGCTATGTCCTTCCAGGCAGGAAGTTTTTTAAATAATCTAGAAAGTGTGTTGCTGCATCCTATGAGGTTTGTGTGCTGCTTTCAGTATCTTGTAAGAAACATATTCTGTCTGTCTTTGGCTCATGTGAGGTTTTGTCAGCACAATGTGGATAGGAACCCCGTAGGCTGTGGTCTCTAGTCATTGCAGAGTGAAGTTAAGACTATACTTTCAGGGATCATTTCTATAGATTTTGTCTGTGGAGATGTGCTCTAAAGTGTACAAACTTGCCAATCACGATGAGGAGCTTCAGTGTTTCCCTCTGAGCAGGAAGGGGGCTGGCAGTGCTGCTTGTAGTATTGGTAGCTGCTGTCAGCTATTGAGGACTGTTCCACTCTTACTTGTAAGAGCTGGAGGAGGGAAACACAAGCTGAGTGATTGTTATAACTGCTGTGAAAGTAAGATACTGTGTAAGGAACAATGAAACTAATAAGCATACAGATGTATTCTATAACCACTACAACCTCATCACACACCGACAAGCGTGATTGCAGCGGCAGCCCCAGGACTGCCTAATGCCAATTGGTGTAAAGGGGTGCGGTTTTGCAGGAGACTGTAGGTGCCGATGCGCACGCATGTCCACTTGGATGACTGAGCTCCACTCCGCCAGCAGCGATCGCTGCTAGGAGACTGTTAGACGGCGAAACCGTCATCTTTTTACTGTGTACAGCGCTTTGATCCATGGCAGCGCTGTACTGGGGACAGCCCCCTGGGGGAGACAGTAGCGATCTGCTGTCATAGGCTGGCAGGGGGAGCGAGGGATAGGAAAATCATTTAAAAAATAGATCTATTATAAAAAAAAAGCAATAAATATTTGTAAAAAATAAACGATCCTGGGAGCTATCAGAGCCCACCAACAGAAAGCTCTGTTATTGGGCAGAAAAAGGGGGGGGGGGGGGGGAGGAATCACTTGTGTTCTGAGTTATACAACCCTGCAGTGAGGCCTTAAAGCTGCAGTAGCCTTAATTGCAAAAAATAGTCTGGTCACTAAGGGGGTGAAGCCTACAGTCCTCAAGTGGTGAAAGCAGGGGTAGGGTACCTATGGCTCTTTTGATGGCTACATCTGGCTCACAGTTAGGGGTTGATTCACTAAGCTACACTGCTCAAGCAGCGCAGCTTAGCGTGACAGCGCAAGTAACATTTTTATGTCCTTAGTACAATGTATGGCGACAATGTTATTCGTAGGCCATCATTCATAAAGCATTCCTGCATGCGGTAACGCTGAAAACAGCTGACTTTACCGAGCACTTAGCAAAATGTCCATTCATAAAAGCTGTTACCGCATGAAAAGCTGACATTCCCGAGCAGAGCGATAAATTACCGCCTTGTGCGGTGATTATCTCAACACATGTCACTAAATATCAATTCATAAAGATTAGAGCAGGCGGTATTGGGATAGAGAATAACGCTTACTTTGAAGAGGCGATAAGCATGCAGATAATCAGAGCAGATTCAGAGCAAACAGAGGCTATTTTAAAACAATGCAAATCTATAGGGAAGCTGGGGCTGCCTCTTTTATTGTAAGGCTGTCTCTGCACGGAGAAAATGTATCAACTCAGGCAGCTTCTCATGTTACGCTAGCCTACCGCCAGCCTAGTTCGGGAGATCACCGCACTGCTACTGCAGCTGTAAACATTTTTATGAATGAGCACACAGAAGTCTAAAATACCGAATGTGGTATTTTCCCGCACAGATTTTTGATAGCCAATTGTAGTATTTTATTTGTATTTTTTTTATGAATCTCCTAGAAGAGCAGTACTGTAGAACTGCTCTACAGTAACTACTCTGATCTTTGATAGCTGTTCTGTGGTAATGTTGCACTACAGTCACACTGGGATAGGTCAGCTGGCTGTGAGAAATGTTACAACACAAGTTTCCTGTGGGAGGTCATATTTGCACGACTGTGTCCTTTCTAATTGGCTGCAGGGCGGCACACATGTAAATAAGAAAGGCTGGAGCATTATGGGTAAGAGTATGCTATGTCCTTCCAGGCAGGAAGTTTTTTAAATAATCTAGAAAGTGTGTTGCTGCATCCTATGAGGTTTGTGTGCTGCTTTCAGTATCTTGTAAGAAACATATTCTGTCTGTCTTTGGCTCATGTGAGGTTTTGTCAGCACAATGTGGATAGGACCCCCGTAGGCTGTGGTCTCTAGTCATTGCAGAGTGAAGTTAAGACTATACTTTCAGGGATCATTTCTATAGATTTTGTCTGTGGAGATGTGCTCTAAAGTGTACAAACTTGCCAATCACGATGAGGAGCTTCAGTGTTTCCCTCTGAGCAGGAAGGGGGCTGGCAGTGCTGCTTGTAGTATTGGTAGCTGCTGTCAGCTATTGAGGACTGTTCCACTCTTACTTGTAAGAGCTGGAGGAGGGAAACACAAGCTGAGTGATTGTTATAACTGCTGTGAAAGTAAGATACTGTGTAAGGAACAATGAAACTAATAAACATACAGATGTATTCTATAACCACTACAACCTCATCACACACCGACAAGCGTGATTGCAGCGGCAGCCCCAGGACTGCCTAATGCCAATTGTTGTAAAGGGGTGCGGTTTTGCAGGAGACTGTAGGTGCCGATGCGCACGCATGTCCACTTGGATGACTGAGCTCCACTCCGCCAGCAGCGATCGCTGCTAGGAGACTGTTAGACGGCGAAACCGTCATCTTTTTACTGTGTACAGCGCTTTGATCCATGGCAGCGCTGTACTGGGGACAGCCCCCTGGGGGAGACAGTAGCGATCTGCTGTCATAGGCTGGCAGGGGGAGCGAGGGATAGGAAAATCATTTAAAAAATAGATCTATTATAAAAAAAAGCAATAAATATTTGTAAAAAATAAACGATCCTGGGAGCTTTCAGAGCCCACCAACAGAAAGCTCTGTTATTGGGCAGAAAAAGGGGGGGGGGGGGAGGAATCACTTGTGTTCTGAGTTATACAACCCTGCAGTGAGGCCTTAAAGCTGCAGTAGCCTTAATTGCAAAAAATAGTCTGGTCACTAAGGGGGTGAAGCCTACAGTCCTCAAGTGGTGAAAGCAGGGGTAGGGTACCTATGGCTCTTTTGATGGCTACATCTGGCTCACAGTTAGGGGTTGATTCACTAAGCTACACTGCTCAAGCAGCGCAGCTTAGCGTGACAGCGCAAGTAACATTTTTATGTCCTTAGTACAATGTATGGCGACAATGTTATTCGTAGGCCATCATTCATAAAGCATTCCTGCATGCGGTAACGCTGAAAACAGCTGACTTTACCGAGCACTTAGCAAAATGTCCATTCATAAAAGCTGTTACCGCATGAAAAGCTGACATTCCCGAGCAGAGCGATAAATTACCGCCTTGTGCGGTGATTATCTCAACACATGTCACTAAATATCAATTCATAAAGATTAGAGCAGGCGGTATTGGGATAGAGAATAACGCTTACTTTGAAGAGGCGATAAGCATGCAGATAATCAGAGCAGATTCAGAGCAAACAGAGGCTATTTTAAAACAATGCAAATCTATAGGGAAGCTGGGGCTGCCTCTTTTATTGTAAGGCTGTCTCTGCACGGAGAAAATGTATCAACTCAGGCAGCTTCTCATGTTACGCTAGCCTACCGCCAGCCTAGTTCGGGAGATCACCGCACTGCTACTGCAGCTGTAAACATTTTTATGAATGAGCACACAGAAGTCTAAAATACCGAATGTGGTATTTTCCCGCACAGATTTTTGATAGCCAATTGTAGTATTTTATTTGTATTTTTTTTATGAATCTCCTAGAAGAGCAGTACTGTAGAACTGCTCTACAGTAACTACTCTGATCTTTGATAGCTGTTCTGTGGTAATGTTGCACTACAGTCACACTGGGATAGGTCAGCTGGCTGTGAGAAATGTTACAACACAAGTTTCCTGTGGGAGGTCATATTTGCACGACTGTGTCCTTTCTAATTGGCTGCAGGGCGGCACACATGTAAATAAGAAAGGCTGGAGCATTATGGGTAAGAGTATGCTATGTCCTTCCAGGCAGGAAGTTTTTTAAATAATCTAGAAAGTGTGTTGCTGCATCCTATGAGGTTTGTGTGCTGCTTTCAGTATCTTGTAAGAAACATATTCTGTCTGTCTTTGGCTCATGTGAGGTTTTGTCAGCACAATGTGGATAGGAACCCCGTAGGCTGTGGTCTCTAGTCATTGCAGAGTGAAGTTAAGACTATACTTTCAGGGATCATTTCTATAGATTTTGTCTGTGGAGATGTGCTCTAAAGTGTACAAACTTGCCAATCACGATGAGGAGCTTCAGTGTTTCCCTCTGAGCAGGAAGGGGGCTGGCAGTGCTGCTTGTAATATTGGTAGCTGCTGTCAGCTATTGAGGACTGTTCCACTCTTACTTGTAAGAGCTGGAGGAGGGAAACACAAGCTGAGTGATTGTTATAACTGCTGTGAAAGTAAGATACTGTGTAAGGAACAATGAAACTAATAAGCATACAGATGTATTCTATAACCACTACAACCTCATCACACACCGACAAGCGTGATTGCAGCGGCAGCCCCAGGACTGCCTAATGCCAATTGGTGTAAAGGGGTGCGGTTTTGCAGGAGACTGTAGGTGCCGATGCGCACGCATGTCCACTTGGATGACTGAGCTCCACTCCGCCAGCAGCGATCGCTGCTAGGAGACTGTTAGACGGCGAAACCGTCATCTTTTTACTGTGTACAGCGCTTTGATCCATGGCAGCGCTGTACTGGGGACAGCCCCCTGGGGGAGACAGTAGCGATCTGCTGTCATAGGCTGGCAGGGGGAGCGAGGGATAGGAAAATCATTTAAAAAATAGATCTATTATAAAAAAAAAGCAATAAATATTTGTAAAAAATAAACGATCCTGGGAGCTATCAGAGCCCACCAACAGAAAGCTCTGTTATTGGGCAGAAAAAGGGGGGGGGGGGGGGGGGGAGGAATCACTTGTGTTCTGAGTTATACAACCCTGCAGTGAGGCCTTAAAGCTGCAGTAGCCTTAATTGCAAAAAATAGTCTGGTCACTAAGGGGGTGAAGCCTACAGTCCTCAAGTGGTGAAAGCAGGGGTAGGGTACCTATGGCTCTTTTGATGGCTACATCTGGCTCACAGTTAGGGGTTGATTCACTAAGCTACACTGCTCAAGCAGCGCAGCTTAGCGTGACAGCGCAAGTAACATTTTTATGTCCTTAGTACAATGTATGGCGACAATGTTATTCGTAGGCCATCATTCATAAAGCATTCCTGCATGCGGTAACGCTGAAAACAGCTGACTTTACCGAGCACTTAGCAAAATGTCCATTCATAAAAGCTGTTACCGCATGAAAAGCTGACATTCCCGAGCAGAGCGATAAATTACCGCCTTGTGCGGTGATTATCTCAACACATGTCACTAAATATCAATTCATAAAGATTAGAGCAGGCGGTATTGGGATAGAGAATAACGCTTACTTTGAAGAGGCGATAAGCATGCAGATAATCAGAGCAGATTCAGAGCAAACAGAGGCTATTTTAAAACAATGCAAATCTATAGGGAAGCTGGGGCTGCCTCTTTTATTGTAAGGCTGTCTCTGCACGGAGAAAATGTATCAACTCAGGCAGCTTCTCATGTTACGCTAGCCTGCCGCCAGCCTAGTTCGGGAGATCACCGCACTGCTACTGCAGCTGTAAACATTTTTATGAATGAGCACACAGAAGTCTAAAATACCGAATGTGGTATTTTCCCGCACAGATTTTTGATAGCCAATTGTAGTATTTTATTTGTATTTTTTTTATGAATCTCCTAGAAGAGCAGTACTGTAGAACTGCTCTACAGTAACTACTCTGATCTTTGATAGCTGTTCTGTGGTAATGTTGCACTACAGTCACACTGGGATAGGTCAGCTGGCTGTGAGAAATGTTACAACACAAGTTTTCTGTGGGAGGTCATATTTGCACGACTGTGTCCTTTCTAATTGGCTGCAGGGCGGCACACATGTAAATAAGAAAGGCTGGCACATTATGGGTAAGAGTATGCTATGTCCTTCCAGGCAGGAAGTTTTTTAAATAATCTAGAAAGTGTGTTGCTGCATCCTATGAGGTTTGTGTGCTGCTTTCAGTATCTTGTAAGAAACATATTCTGTCTGTTTTTGGCTCATGTGAGGTTTTGTCAGCACAATGTGGATAGGACCCCCGTAGGCTGTGGTCTCTAGTCATTGCAGAGTGAAGTTAAGACTATACTTTCAGGGATCATTTCTATAGATTTTGTCTGTGGAGATGTGCTCTAAAGTGTACAAACTTGCCAATCACGATGAGGAGCTTCAGTGTTTCCCTCTGAGCAGGAAGGGGGCTGGCAGTGCTGCTTGTAGTATTGGTAGCTGCTGTCAGCTATTGAGGAATGTTCCACTCTTACTTGTAAGAGCTGGAGGAGGGAAACACAAGCTGAGTGATTGTTATAACTGCTGTGAAAGTAAGATACTGTGTAAGGAACAATGAAACTAATAAACATACAGATGTATTCTATAACCACTACAACCTCATCACACACCGACAAGCGTGATTGCAGCGGCAGCCCCAGGACTGCCTAATGCCAATTGTTGTAAAGGGGTGCGGTTTTGCAGGAGACTGTAGGTGCCGATGCGCACGCATGTCCACTTGGATGACTGAGCTCCACTCCGCCAGCAGCGATCGCTGCTAGGAGACTGTTAGACGGCGAAACCGTCATCTTTTTACTGTGTACAGCGCTTTGATCCATGGCAGCGCTGTACTGGGGACAGCCCCCTGGGGGAGACAGTAGCGATCTGCTGTCATAGGCTGGCAGGGGGAGCGAGGGATAGGAAAATCATTTAAAAAATAGATCTATTATAAAAAAAAGCAATAAATATTTGTAAAAAATAAACGATCCTGGGAGCTTTCAGAGCCCACCAACAGAAAGCTCTGTTATTGGGCAGAAAAAGGGGGGGGGGGGGGAGGAATCACTTGTGTTCTGAGTTATACAACCCTGCAGTGAGGCCTTAAAGCTGCAGTAGCCTTAATTGCAAAAAATAGTCTGGTCACTAAGGGGGTGAAGCCTACAGTCCTCAAGTGGTGAAAGCAGGGGTAGGGTACCTATGGCTCTTTTGATGGCTACATCTGGCTCACAGTTAGGGGTTGATTCACTAAGCTACACTGCTCAAGCAGCGCAGCTTAGCGTGACAGCGCAAGTAACATTTTTATGTCCTTAGTACAATGTATGGCGACAATGTTATTCGTAGGCCATCATTCATAAAGCATTCCTGCATGCGGTAACGCTGAAAACAGCTGACTTTACCGAGCACTTAGCAAAATGTCCATTCATAAAAGCTGTTACCGCATGAAAAGCTGACATTCCCGAGCAGAGCGATAAATTACCGCCTTGTGCGGTGATTATCTCAACACATGTCACTAAATATCAATTCATAAAGATTAGAGCAGGCGGTATTGGGATAGAGAATAACGCTTACTTTGAAGAGGCGATAAGCATGCAGATAATCAGAGCAGATTCAGAGCAAACAGAGGCTATTTTAAAACAATGCAAATCTATAGGGAAGCTGGGGCTGCCTCTTTTATTGTAAGGCTGTCTCTGCACGGAGAAAATGTATCAACTCAGGCAGCTTCTCATGTTACGCTAGCCTGCCGCCAGCCTAGTTCGGGAGATCACCGCACTGCTACTGCAGCTGTAAACATTTTTATGAATGAGCACACAGAAGTCTAAAATACCGAATGTGGTATTTTCCCGCACAGATTTTTGATAGCCAATTGTAGTATTTTATTTGTATTTTTTTTATGAATCTCCTAGAAGAGCAGTACTGTAGAACTGCTCTACAGTAACTACTCTGATCTTTGATAGCTGTTCTGTGGTAATGTTGCACTACAGTCACACTGGGATAGGTCAGCTGGCTGTGAGAAATGTTACAACACAAGTTTTCTGTGGGAGGTCATATTTGCACGACTGTGTCCTTTCTAATTGGCTGCAGGGCGGCACACATGTAAATAAGAAAGGCTGGCACATTATGGGTAAGAGTATGCTATGTCCTTCCAGGCAGGAAGTTTTTTAAATAATCTAGAAAGTGTGTTGCTGCATCCTATGAGGTTTGTGTGCTGCTTTCAGTATCTTGTAAGAAACATATTCTGTCTGTTTTTGGCTCATGTGAGGTTTTGTCAGCACAATGTGGATAGGACCCCCGTAGGCTGTGGTCTCTAGTCATTGCAGAGTGAAGTTAAGACTATACTTTCAGGGATCATTTCTATAGATTTTGTCTGTGGAGATGTGCTCTAAAGTGTACAAACTTGCCAATCACGATGAGGAGCTTCAGTGTTTCCCTCTGAGCAGGAAGGGGGCTGGCAGTGCTGCTTGTAGTATTGGTAGCTGCTGTCAGCTATTGAGGAATGTTCCACTCTTACTTGTAAGAGCTGGAGGAGGGAAACACAAGCTGAGTGATTGTTATAACTGCTGTGAAAGTAAGATACTGTGTAAGGAACAATGAAACTAATAAACATACAGATGTATTCTATAACCACTACAACCTCATCACACACCGACAAGCGTGATTGCAGCGGCAGCCCCAGGACTGCCTAATGCCAATTGTTGTAAAGGGGTGCGGTTTTGCAGGAGACTGTAGGTGCCGATGCGCACGCATGTCCACTTGGATGACTGAGCTCCACTCCGCCAGCAGCGATCGCTGCTAGGAGACTGTTAGACGGCGAAACCGTCATCTTTTTACTGTGTACAGCGCTTTGATCCATGGCAGCGCTGTACTGGGGACAGCCCCCTGGGGGAGACAGTAGCGATCTGCTGTCATAGGCTGGCAGGGGGAGCGAGGGATAGGAAAATCATTTAAAAAATAGATCTATTATAAAAAAAAGCAATAAATATTTGTAAAAAATAAACGATCCTGGGAGCTTTCAGAGCCCACCAACAGAAAGCTCTGTTATTGGGCAGAAAAAGGGGGGGGGGGGGGAGGAATCACTTGTGTTCTGAGTTATACAACCCTGCAGTGAGGCCTTAAAGCTGCAGTAGCCTTAATTGCAAAAAATAGTCTGGTCACTAAGGGGGTGAAGCCTACAGTCCTCAAGTGGTGAAAGCAGGGGTAGGGTACCTATGGCTCTTTTGATGGCTACATCTGGCTCACAGTTAGGGGTTGATTCACTAAGCTACACTGCTCAAGCAGCGCAGCTTAGCGTGACAGCGCAAGTAACATTTTTATGTCCTTAGTACAATGTATGGCGACAATGTTATTCGTAGGCCATCATTCATAAAGCATTCCTGCATGCGGTAACGCTGAAAACAGCTGACTTTACCGAGCACTTAGCAAAATGTCCATTCATAAAAGCTGTTACCGCATGAAAAGCTGACATTCCCGAGCAGAGCGATAAATTACCGCCTTGTGCGGTGATTATCTCAACACATGTCACTAAATATCAATTCATAAAGATTAGAGCAGGCGGTATTGGGATAGAGAATAACGCTTACTTTGAAGAGGCGATAAGCATGCAGATAATCAGAGCAGATTCAGAGCAAACAGAGGCTATTTTAAAACAATGCAAATCTATAGGGAAGCTGGGGCTGCCTCTTTTATTGTAAGGCTGTCTCTGCACGGAGAAAATGTATCAACTCAGGCAGCTTCTCATGTTACGCTAGCCTACCGCCAGCCTAGTTCGGGAGATCACCGCACTGCTACTGCAGCTGTAAACATTTTTATGAATGAGCACACAGAAGTCTAAAATACCGAATGTGGTATTTTCCCGCACAGATTTTTGATAGCCAATTGTAGTATTTTATTTGTATTTTTTTTATGAATCTCCTAGAAGAGCAGTACTGTAGAACTGCTCTACAGTAACTACTCTGATCTTTGATAGCTGTTCTGTGGTAATGTTGCACTACAGTCACACTGGGATAGGTCAGCTGGCTGTGAGAAATGTTACAACACAAGTTTTCTGTGGGAGGTCATATTTGCACGACTGTGTCCTTTCTAATTGGCTGCAGGGCGGCACACATGTAAATAAGAAAGGCTGGCACATTATGGGTAAGAGTATGCTATGTCCTTCCAGGCAGGAAGTTTTTTAAATAATCTAGAAAGTGTGTTGCTGCATCCTATGAGGTTTGTGTGCTGCTTTCAGTATCTTGTAAGAAACATATTCTGTCTGTTTTTGGCTCATGTGAGGTTTTGTCAGCACAATGTGCATAGGAACCCCGTAGGCTGTGGTCTCTAGTCATTGCAGAGTGAAGTTAAGACTATACTTTCAGGGATCATTTCTATAGATTTTGTCTGTGGAGATGTGCTCTAAAGTGTACAAACTTGCCAATCACGATGAGGAGCTTCAGTGTTTCCCTCTGAGCAGGAAGGGGGCTGGCAGTGCTGCTTGTAGTATTGGTAGCTGCTGTCAGCTATTGAGGACTGTTCCACTCTTACTTGTAAGAGCTGGAGGAGGGAAACACAAGCTGAGTGATTGTTATAACTGCTGTGAAAGTAAGATACTGTGTAAGGAACAATGAAACTAATAAGCATACAGATGTATTCTATAACCACTACAACCTCATCACACACCGACAAGCGTGATTGCAGCGGCAGCCCCAGGACTGCCTAATGCCAATTGGTGTAAAGGGGTGCGGTTTTGCAGGAGACTGTAGGTGCCGATGCGCACGCATGTCCACTTGGATGACTGAGCTCCACTCCGCCAGCAGCGATCGCTGCTAGGAGACTGTTAGACGGCGAAACCGTCATCTTTTTACTGTGTACAGCGCTTTGATCCATGGCAGCGCTGTACTGGGGACAGCCCCCTGGGGGAGACAGTAGCGATCTGCTGTCATAGGCTGGCAGGGGGAGCGAGGGATAGGAAAATCATTTAAAAAATAGATCTATTATAAAAAAAAAAGCAATAAATATTTGTAAAAAATAAACGATCCTGGGAGCTTTCAGAGCCCACCAACAGAAAGCTCTGTTATTGGGCAGAAAAAGGGGGGGGGGGGGGGAGGAATCACTTGTGTTCTGAGTTATACAACCCTGCAGTGAGGCCTTAAAGCTGCAGTAGCCTTAATTGCAAAAAATAGTCTGGTCACTAAGGGGGTGAAGCCTACAGTCCTCAAGTGGTGAAAGCAGGGGTAGGGTACCTATGGCTCTTTTGATGGCTACATCTGGCTCACAGTTAGGGGTTGATTCACTAAGCTACACTGCTCAAGCAGCGCAGCTTAGCGTGACAGCGCAAGTAACATTTTTATGTCCTTAGTACAATGTATGGCGACAATGTTATTCGTAGGCCATCATTCATAAAGCATTCCTGCATGCGGTAACGCTGAAAACAGCTGACTTTACCGAGCACTTAGCAAAATGTCCATTCATAAAAGCTGTTACCGCATGAAAAGCTGACATTCCCGAGCAGAGCGATAAATTACCGCCTTGTGCGGTGATTATCTCAACACATGTCACTAAATATCAATTCATAAAGATTAGAGCAGGCGGTATTGGGATAGAGAATAACGCTTACTTTGAAGAGGCGATAAGCATGCAGATAATCAGAGCAGATTCAGAGCAAACAGAGGCTATTTTAAAACAATGCAAATCTATAGGGAAGCTGGGGCTGCCTCTTTTATTGTAAGGCTGTCTCTGCACGGAGAAAATGTATCAACTCAGGCAGCTTCTCATGTTACGCTAGCCTACCGCCAGCCTAGTTCGGGAGATCACCGCACTGCTACTGCAGCTGTAAACATTTTTATGAATGAGCACACAGAAGTCTAAAATACCGAATGTGGTATTTTCCCGCACAGATTTTTGATAGCCAATTGTAGTATTTTATTTGTATTTTTTTTATGAATCTCCTAGAAGAGCAGTACTGTAGAACTGCTCTACAGTAACTACTCTGATCTTTGATAGCTGTTCTGTGGTAATGTTGCACTACAGTCACACTGGGATAGGTCAGCTGGCTGTGAGAAATGTTACAACACAAGTTTTCTGTGGGAGGTCATATTTGCACGACTGTGTCCTTTCTAATTGGCTGCAGGGCGGCACACATGTAAATAAGAAAGGCTGGCACATTATGGGTAAGAGTATGCTATGTCCTTCCAGGCAGGAAGTTTTTTAAATAATCTAGAAAGTGTGTTGCTGCATCCTATGAGGTTTGTGTGCTGCTTTCAGTATCTTGTAAGAAACATATTCTGTCTGTTTTTGGCTCATGTGAGGTTTTGTCAGCACAATGTGGATAGGAACCCCGTAGGCTGTGGTCTCTAGTCATTGCAGAGTGAAGTTAAGACTATACTTTCAGGGATCATTTCTATAGATTTTGTCTGTGGAGATGTGCTCTAAAGTGTACAAACTTGCCAATCACGATGAGGAGCTTCAGTGTTTCCCTCTGAGCAGGAAGGGGGCTGGCAGTGCTGCTTGTAGTATTGGTAGCTGCTGTCAGCTATTGAGGACTGTTCCACTCTTACTTGTAAGAGCTGGAGGAGGGAAACACAAGCTGAGTGATTGTTATAACTGCTGTGAAAGTAAGATACTGTGTAAGGAACAATGAAACTAATAAGCATACAGATGTATTCTATAACCACTACAACCTCATCACACACCGACAAGCGTGATTGCAGCGGCAGCCCCAGGACTGCCTAATGCCAATTGGTGTAAAGGGGTGCGGTTTTGCAGGAGACTGTAGGTGCCGATGCGCACGCATGTCCACTTGGATGACTGAGCTCCACTCCGCCAGCAGCGATCGCTGCTAGGAGACTGTTAGACGGCGAAACCGTCATCTTTTTACTGTGTACAGCGCTTTGATCCATGGCAGCGCTGTACTGGGGACAGCCCCCTGGGGGAGACAGTAGCGATCTGCTGTCATAGGCTGGCAGGGGGAGCGAGGGATAGGAAAATCATTTAAAAAATAGATCTATTATAAAAAAAAAGCAATAAATATTTGTAAAAAATAAACGATCCTGGGAGCTTTCAGAGCCCACCAACAGAAAGCTCTGTTATTGGGCAGAAAAAGGGGGGGGGGGAGGAATCACTTGTGTTCTGAGTTATACAACCCTGCAGTGAGGCCTTAAAGCTGCAGTAGCCTTAATTGCAAAAAATAGTCTGGTCACTAAGGGGGTGAAGCCTACAGTCCTCAAGTGGTGAAAGCAGGGGTAGGGTACCTATGGCTCTTTTGATGGCTACATCTGGCTCACAGTTAGGGGTTGATTCACTAAGCTACACTGCTCAAGCAGCGCAGCTTAGCGTGACAGCGCAAGTAACATTTTTATGTCCTTAGTACAATGTATGGCGACAATGTTATTCGTAGGCCATCATTCATAAAGCATTCCTGCATGCGGTAACGCTGAAAACAGCTGACTTTACCGAGCACTTAGCAAAATGTCCATTCATAAAAGCTGTTACCGCGTGAAAAGCTGACATTCCCGAGCAGAGCGATAAATTACCGCCTTGTGCGGTGATTATCTCAACACATGTCACTAAATATCAATTCATAAAGATTAGAGCAGGCGGTATTGGGATAGAGAATAACGCTTACTTTGAAGAGGCGATAAGCATGCAGATAATCAGAGCAGATTCAGAGCAAACAGAGGCTATTTTAAAACAATGCAAATCTATAGGGAAGCTGGGGCTGCCTCTTTTATTGTAAGGCTGTCTCTGCACGGAGAAAATGTATCAACTCAGGCAGCTTCTCATGTTACGCTAGCCTACCGCCAGCCTAGTTCGGGAGATCACCGCACTGCTACTGCAGCTGTAAACATTTTTATGAATGAGCACACAGAAGTCTAAAATACCGAATGTGGTATTTTCCCGCACAGATTTTTGATAGCCAATTGTAGTATTTTATTTGTATTTTTTTTATGAATCTCCTAGAAGAGCAGTACTGTAGAACTGCTCTACAGTAACTACTCTGATCTTTGATAGCTGTTCTGTGGTAATGTTGCACTACAGTCACACTGGGATAGGTCAGCTGGCTGTGAGAAATGTTACAACACAAGTTTTCTGTGGGAGGTCATATTTGCACGACTGTGTCCTTTCTAATTGGCTGCAGGGCGGCACACATGTAAATAAGAAAGGCTGGCACATTATGGGTAAGAGTATGCTATGTCCTTCCAGGCAGGAAGTTTTTTAAATAATCTAGAAAGTGTGTTGCTGCATCCTATGAGGTTTGTGTGCTGCTTTCAGTATCTTGTAAGAAACATATTCTGTCTGTCTTTGGCTCATGTGAGGTTTTGTCAGCACAATGTGCATAGGAACCCCGTAGGCTGTGGTCTCTAGTCATTGCAGAGTGAAGTTAAGACTATACTTTCAGGGATCATTTCTATAGATTTTGTCTGTGGAGATGTGCTCTAAAGTGTACAAACTTGCCAATCACGATGAGGAGCTTCAGTGTTTCCCTCTGAGCAGGAAGGGGGCTGGCAGTGCTGCTTGTAGTATTGGTAGCTGCTGTCAGCTATTGAGGACTGTTCCACTCTTACTTGTAAGAGCTGGAGGAGGGAAACACAAGCTGAGTGATTGTTATAACTGCTGTGAAAGTAAGATACTGTGTAAGGAACAATGAAACTAATAAGCATACAGATGTATTCTATAACCACTACAACCTCATCACACACCGACAAGCGTGATTGCAGCGGCAGCCCCAGGACTGCCTAATGCCAATTGGTGTAAAGGGGTGCGGTTTTGCAGGAGACTGTAGGTGCCGATGCGCACGCATGTCCACTTGGATGACTGAGCTCCACTCCGCCAGCAGCGATCGCTGCTAGGAGACTGTTAGACGGCGAAACCGTCATCTTTTTACTGTGTACAGCGCTTTGATCCATGGCAGCGCTGTACTGGGGACAGCCCCCTGGGGGAGACAGTAGCGATCTGCTGTCATAGGCTGGCAGGGGGAGCGAGGGATAGGAAAATCATTTAAAAAATAGATCTATTATAAAAAAAAAGCAATAAATATTTGTAAAAAATAAACGATCCTGGGAGCTTTCAGAGCCCACCAACAGAAAGCTCTGTTATTGGGCAGAAAAAGGGGGGGGGGGAGGAATCACTTGTGTTCTGAGTTATACAACCCTGCAGTGAGGCCTTAAAGCTGCAGTAGCCTTAATTGCAAAAAATAGTCTGGTCACTAAGGGGGTGAAGCCTACAGTCCTCAAGTGGTGAAAGCAGGGGTAGGGTACCTATGGCTCTTTTGATGGCTACATCTGGCTCACAGTTAGGGGTTGATTCACTAAGCTACACTGCTCAAGCAGCGCAGCTTAGCGTGACAGCGCAAGTAACATTTTTATGTCCTTAGTACAATGTATGGCGACAATGTTATTCGTAGGCCATCATTCATAAAGCATTCCTGCATGCGGTAACGCTGAAAACAGCTGACTTTACCGAGCACTTAGCAAAATGTCCATTCATAAAAGCTGTTACCGCGTGAAAAGCTGACATTCCCGAGCAGAGCGATAAATTACCGCCTTGTGCGGTGATTATCTCAACACATGTCACTAAATATCAATTCATAAAGATTAGAGCAGGCGGTATTGGGATAGAGAATAACGCTTACTTTGAAGAGGCGATAAGCATGCAGATAATCAGAGCAGATTCAGAGCAAACAGAGGCTATTTTAAAACAATGCAAATCTATAGGGAAGCTGGGGCTGCCTCTTTTATTGTAAGGCTGTCTCTGCACGGAGAAAATGTATCAACTCAGGCAGCTTCTCATGTTACGCTAGCCTACCGCCAGCCTAGTTCGGGAGATCACCGCACTGCTACTGCAGCTGTAAACATTTTTATGAATGAGCACACAGAAGTCTAAAATACCGAATGTGGTATTTTCCCGCACAGATTTTTGATAGCCAATTGTAGTATTTTATTTGTATTTTTTTTATGAATCTCCTAGAAGAGCAGTACTGTAGAACTGTTCTACAGTAACTACTCTGATCTTTGATAGCTGTTCTGTGGTAATGTTGCACTACAGTCACACTGGGATAGGTCAGCTGGCTGTGAGAAATGTTACAACACAAGTTTCCTGTGGGAGGTCATATTTGCACGACTGTGTCCTTTCTAATTGGCTGCAGGGCGGCACACATGTAAATAAGAAAGGCTGGAGCATTATGGGTAAGAGTATGCTATGTCCTTCCAGGCAGGAAGTTTTTTAAATAATCTAGAAAGTGTGTTGCTGCATCCTATGAGGTTTGTGTGCTGCTTTCAGTATCTTGTAAGAAACATATTCTGTCTGTCTTTGGCTCATGTGAGGTTTTGTCAGCACAATGTGGATAGGAACCCCGTAGGCTGTGGTCTCTAGTCATTGCAGAGTGAAGTTAAGACTATACTTTCAGGGATCATTTCTATAGATTTTGTCTGTGGAGATGTGCTCTAAAGTGTACAAACTTGCCAATCACGATGAGGAGCTTCAGTGTTTCCCTCTGAGCAGGAAGGGGGCTGGCAGTGCTGCTTGTAGTATTGGTAGCTGCTGTCAGCTATTGAGGACTGTTCCACTCTTATTTGTAAGAGCTGGAGGAGGGAAACACAAGCTGAGTGATTGTTATAACTGCTGTGAAAGTAAGATACTGTGTAAGGAACAATGAAACTAATAAGCATACAGATGTATTCTATAACCACTACAACCTCATCACACACCGACAAGCGTGATTGCAGCGGCAGCCCCAGGACTGCCTAATGCCAATTGGTGTAAAGGGGTGCGGTTTTGCAGGAGACTGTAGGTGCCGATGCGCACGCATGTCCACTTGGATGACTGAGCTCCACTCCGCCAGCAGCGATCGCTGCTAGGAGACTGTTAGACGGCGAAACCGTCATCTTTTTACTGTGTACAGCGCTTTGATCCATGGCAGCGCTGTACTGGGGACAGCCCCCTGGGGGAGACAGTAGCGATCTGCTGTCATAGGCTGGCAGGGGGAGCGAGGGATAGGAAAATCATTTAAAAAATAGATCTATTATAAAAAAAAAGCAATAAATATTTGTAAAAAATAAACGATCCTGGGAGCTATCAGAGCCCACCAACAGAAAGCTCTGTTATTGGGCAGAAAAAGGGGGGGGGGGGGGGGAGGAATCACTTGTGTTCTGAGTTATACAACCCTGCAGTGAGGCCTTAAAGCTGCAGTAGCCTTAATTGCAAAAAATAGTCTGGTCACTAAGGGGGTGAAGCCTACAGTCCTCAAGTGGTGAAAGCAGGGGTAGGGTACCTATGGCTCTTTTGATGGCTACATCTGGCTCACAGTTAGGGGTTGATTCACTAAGCTACACTGCTCAAGCAGCGCAGCTTAGCGTGACAGCGCAAGTAACATTTTTATGTCCTTAGTACAATGTATGGCGACAATGTTATTCGTAGGCCATCATTCATAAAGCATTCCTGCATGCGGTAACGCTGAAAACAGCTGACTTTACCGAGCACTTAGCAAAATGTCCATTCATAAAAGCTGTTACCGCATGAAAAGCTGACATTCCCGAGCAGAGCGATAAATTACCGCCTTGTGCGGTGATTATCTCAACACATGTCACTAAATATCAATTCATAAAGATTAGAGCAGGCGGTATTGGGATAGAGAATAACGCTTACTTTGAAGAGGCGATAAGCATGCAGATAATCAGAGCAGATTCAGAGCAAACAGAGGCTATTTTAAAACAATGCAAATCTATAGGGAAGCTGGGGCTGCCTCTTTTATTGTAAGGCTGTCTCTGCACGGAGAAAATGTATCAACTCAGGCAGCTTCTCATGTTACGCTAGCCTACCGCCAGCCTAGTTCGGGAGATCACCGCACTGCTACTGCAGCTGTAAACATTTTTATGAATGAGCACACAGAAGTCTAAAATACCGAATGTGGTATTTTCCCGCACAGATTTTTGATAGCCAATTGTAGTATTTTATTTGTATTTTTTTTATGAATCTCCTAGAAGAGCAGTACTGTAGAACTGCTCTACAGTAACTACTCTGATCTTTGATAGCTGTTCTGTGGTAATGTTGCACTACAGTCACACTGGGATAGGTCAGCTGGCTGTGAGAAATGTTACAACACAAGTTTCCTGTGGGAGGTCATATTTGCACGACTGTGTCCTTTCTAATTGGCTGCAGGGCGGCACACATGTAAATAAGAAAGGCTGGAGCATTATGGGTAAGAGTATGCTATGTCCTTCCAGGCAGGAAGTTTTTTAAATAATCTAGAAAGTGTGTTGCTGCATCCTATGAGGTTTGTGTGCTGCTTTCAGTATCTTGTAAGAAACATATTCTGTCTGTCTTTGGCTCATGTGAGGTTTTGTCAGCACAATGTGGATAGGACCCCCGTAGGCTGTGGTCTCTAGTCATTGCAGAGTGAAGTTAAGACTATACTTTCAGGGATCATTTCTATAGATTTTGTCTGTGGAGATGTGCTCTAAAGTGTACAAACTTGCCAATCACGATGAGGAGCTTCAGTGTTTCCCTCTGAGCAGGAAGGGGGCTGGCAGTGCTGCTTGTAGTATTGGTAGCTGCTGTCAGCTATTGAGGACTGTTCCACTCTTACTTGTAAGAGCTGGAGGAGGGAAACACAAGCTGAGTGATTGTTATAACTGCTGTGAAAGTAAGATACTGTGTAAGGAACAATGAAACTAATAAACATACAGATGTATTCTATAACCACTACAACCTCATCACACACCGACAAGCGTGATTGCAGCGGCAGCCCCAGGACTGCCTAATGCCAATTGTTGTAAAGGGGTGCGGTTTTGCAGGAGACTGTAGGTGCCGATGCGCACGCATGTCCACTTGGATGACTGAGCTCCACTCCGCCAGCAGCGATCGCTGCTAGGAGACTGTTAGACGGCGAAACCGTCATCTTTTTACTGTGTACAGCGCTTTGATCCATGGCAGCGCTGTACTGGGGACAGCCCCCTGGGGGAGACAGTAGCGATCTGCTGTCATAGGCTGGCAGGGGGAGCGAGGGATAGGAAAATCATTTAAAAAATAGATCTATTATAAAAAAAAGCAATAAATATTTGTAAAAAATAAACGATCCTGGGAGCTTTCAGAGCCCACCAACAGAAAGCTCTGTTATTGGGCAGAAAAAGGGGGGGGGGGGGAGGAATCACTTGTGTTCTGAGTTATACAACCCTGCAGTGAGGCCTTAAAGCTGCAGTAGCCTTAATTGCAAAAAATAGTCTGGTCACTAAGGGGGTGAAGCCTACAGTCCTCAAGTGGTGAAAGCAGGGGTAGGGTACCTATGGCTCTTTTGATGGCTACATCTGGCTCACAGTTAGGGGTTGATTCACTAAGCTACACTGCTCAAGCAGCGCAGCTTAGCGTGACAGCGCAAGTAACATTTTTATGTCCTTAGTACAATGTATGGCGACAATGTTATTCGTAGGCCATCATTCATAAAGCATTCCTGCATGCGGTAACGCTGAAAACAGCTGACTTTACCGAGCACTTAGCAAAATGTCCATTCATAAAAGCTGTTACCGCATGAAAAGCTGACATTCCCGAGCAGAGCGATAAATTACCGCCTTGTGCGGTGATTATCTCAACACATGTCACTAAATATCAATTCATAAAGATTAGAGCAGGCGGTATTGGGATAGAGAATAACGCTTACTTTGAAGAGGCGATAAGCATGCAGATAATCAGAGCAGATTCAGAGCAAACAGAGGCTATTTTAAAACAATGCAAATCTATAGGGAAGCTGGGGCTGCCTCTTTTATTGTAAGGCTGTCTCTGCACGGAGAAAATGTATCAACTCAGGCAGCTTCTCATGTTACGCTAGCCTACCGCCAGCCTAGTTCGGGAGATCACCGCACTGCTACTGCAGCTGTAAACATTTTTATGAATGAGCACACAGAAGTCTAAAATACCGAATGTGGTATTTTCCCGCACAGATTTTTGATAGCCAATTGTAGTATTTTATTTGTATTTTTTTTATGAATCTCCTAGAAGAGCAGTACTGTAGAACTGCTCTACAGTAACTACTCTGATCTTTGATAGCTGTTCTGTGGTAATGTTGCACTACAGTCACACTGGGATAGGTCAGCTGGCTGTGAGAAATGTTACAACACAAGTTTCCTGTGGGAGGTCATATTTGCACGACTGTGTCCTTTCTAATTGGCTGCAGGGCGGCACACATGTAAATAAGAAAGGCTGGAGCATTATGGGTAAGAGTATGCTATGTCCTTCCAGGCAGGAAGTTTTTTAAATAATCTAGAAAGTGTGTTGCTGCATCCTATGAGGTTTGTGTGCTGCTTTCAGTATCTTGTAAGAAACATATTCTGTCTGTCTTTGGCTCATGTGAGGTTTTGTCAGCACAATGTGGATAGGAACCCCGTAGGCTGTGGTCTCTAGTCATTGCAGAGTGAAGTTAAGACTATACTTTCAGGGATCATTTCTATAGATTTTGTCTGTGGAGATGTGCTCTAAAGTGTACAAACTTGCCAATCACGATGAGGAGCTTCAGTGTTTCCCTCTGAGCAGGAAGGGGGCTGGCAGTGCTGCTTGTAATATTGGTAGCTGCTGTCAGCTATTGAGGACTGTTCCACTCTTACTTGTAAGAGCTGGAGGAGGGAAACACAAGCTGAGTGATTGTTATAACTGCTGTGAAAGTAAGATACTGTGTAAGGAACAATGAAACTAATAAGCATACAGATGTATTCTATAACCACTACAACCTCATCACACACCGACAAGCGTGATTGCAGCGGCAGCCCCAGGACTGCCTAATGCCAATTGGTGTAAAGGGGTGCGGTTTTGCAGGAGACTGTAGGTGCCGATGCGCACGCATGTCCACTTGGATGACTGAGCTCCACTCCGCCAGCAGCGATCGCTGCTAGGAGACTGTTAGACGGCGAAACCGTCATCTTTTTACTGTGTACAGCGCTTTGATCCATGGCAGCGCTGTACTGGGGACAGCCCCCTGGGGGAGACAGTAGCGATCTGCTGTCATAGGCTGGCAGGGGGAGCGAGGGATAGGAAAATCATTTAAAAAATAGATCTATTATAAAAAAAAAGCAATAAATATTTGTAAAAAATAAACGATCCTGGGAGCTATCAGAGCCCACCAACAGAAAGCTCTGTTATTGGGCAGAAAAAGGGGGGGGGGGGGGGGGGGAGGAATCACTTGTGTTCTGAGTTATACAACCCTGCAGTGAGGCCTTAAAGCTGCAGTAGCCTTAATTGCAAAAAATAGTCTGGTCACTAAGGGGGTGAAGCCTACAGTCCTCAAGTGGTGAAAGCAGGGGTAGGGTACCTATGGCTCTTTTGATGGCTACATCTGGCTCACAGTTAGGGGTTGATTCACTAAGCTACACTGCTCAAGCAGCGCAGCTTAGCGTGACAGCGCAAGTAACATTTTTATGTCCTTAGTACAATGTATGGCGACAATGTTATTCGTAGGCCATCATTCATAAAGCATTCCTGCATGCGGTAACGCTGAAAACAGCTGACTTTACCGAGCACTTAGCAAAATGTCCATTCATAAAAGCTGTTACCGCATGAAAAGCTGACATTCCCGAGCAGAGCGATAAATTACCGCCTTGTGCGGTGATTATCTCAACACATGTCACTAAATATCAATTCATAAAGATTAGAGCAGGCGGTATTGGGATAGAGAATAACGCTTACTTTGAAGAGGCGATAAGCATGCAGATAATCAGAGCAGATTCAGAGCAAACAGAGGCTATTTTAAAACAATGCAAATCTATAGGGAAGCTGGGGCTGCCTCTTTTATTGTAAGGCTGTCTCTGCACGGAGAAAATGTATCAACTCAGGCAGCTTCTCATGTTACGCTAGCCTGCCGCCAGCCTAGTTCGGGAGATCACCGCACTGCTACTGCAGCTGTAAACATTTTTATGAATGAGCACACAGAAGTCTAAAATACCGAATGTGGTATTTTCCCGCACAGATTTTTGATAGCCAATTGTAGTATTTTATTTGTATTTTTTTTATGAATCTCCTAGAAGAGCAGTACTGTAGAACTGCTCTACAGTAACTACTCTGATCTTTGATAGCTGTTCTGTGGTAATGTTGCACTACAGTCACACTGGGATAGGTCAGCTGGCTGTGAGAAATGTTACAACACAAGTTTTCTGTGGGAGGTCATATTTGCACGACTGTGTCCTTTCTAATTGGCTGCAGGGCGGCACACATGTAAATAAGAAAGGCTGGCACATTATGGGTAAGAGTATGCTATGTCCTTCCAGGCAGGAAGTTTTTTAAATAATCTAGAAAGTGTGTTGCTGCATCCTATGAGGTTTGTGTGCTGCTTTCAGTATCTTGTAAGAAACATATTCTGTCTGTTTTTGGCTCATGTGAGGTTTTGTCAGCACAATGTGGATAGGACCCCCGTAGGCTGTGGTCTCTAGTCATTGCAGAGTGAAGTTAAGACTATACTTTCAGGGATCATTTCTATAGATTTTGTCTGTGGAGATGTGCTCTAAAGTGTACAAACTTGCCAATCACGATGAGGAGCTTCAGTGTTTCCCTCTGAGCAGGAAGGGGGCTGGCAGTGCTGCTTGTAGTATTGGTAGCTGCTGTCAGCTATTGAGGAATGTTCCACTCTTACTTGTAAGAGCTGGAGGAGGGAAACACAAGCTGAGTGATTGTTATAACTGCTGTGAAAGTAAGATACTGTGTAAGGAACAATGAAACTAATAAACATACAGATGTATTCTATAACCACTACAACCTCATCACACACCGACAAGCGTGATTGCAGCGGCAGCCCCAGGACTGCCTAATGCCAATTGTTGTAAAGGGGTGCGGTTTTGCAGGAGACTGTAGGTGCCGATGCGCACGCATGTCCACTTGGATGACTGAGCTCCACTCCGCCAGCAGCGATCGCTGCTAGGAGACTGTTAGACGGCGAAACCGTCATCTTTTTACTGTGTACAGCGCTTTGATCCATGGCAGCGCTGTACTGGGGACAGCCCCCTGGGGGAGACAGTAGCGATCTGCTGTCATAGGCTGGCAGGGGGAGCGAGGGATAGGAAAATCATTTAAAAAATAGATCTATTATAAAAAAAAGCAATAAATATTTGTAAAAAATAAACGATCCTGGGAGCTTTCAGAGCCCACCAACAGAAAGCTCTGTTATTGGGCAGAAAAAGGGGGGGGGGGGGGAGGAATCACTTGTGTTCTGAGTTATACAACCCTGCAGTGAGGCCTTAAAGCTGCAGTAGCCTTAATTGCAAAAAATAGTCTGGTCACTAAGGGGGTGAAGCCTACAGTCCTCAAGTGGTGAAAGCAGGGGTAGGGTACCTATGGCTCTTTTGATGGCTACATCTGGCTCACAGTTAGGGGTTGATTCACTAAGCTACACTGCTCAAGCAGCGCAGCTTAGCGTGACAGCGCAAGTAACATTTTTATGTCCTTAGTACAATGTATGGCGACAATGTTATTCGTAGGCCATCATTCATAAAGCATTCCTGCATGCGGTAACGCTGAAAACAGCTGACTTTACCGAGCACTTAGCAAAATGTCCATTCATAAAAGCTGTTACCGCATGAAAAGCTGACATTCCCGAGCAGAGCGATAAATTACCGCCTTGTGCGGTGATTATCTCAACACATGTCACTAAATATCAATTCATAAAGATTAGAGCAGGCGGTATTGGGATAGAGAATAACGCTTACTTTGAAGAGGCGATAAGCATGCAGATAATCAGAGCAGATTCAGAGCAAACAGAGGCTATTTTAAAACAATGCAAATCTATAGGGAAGCTGGGGCTGCCTCTTTTATTGTAAGGCTGTCTCTGCACGGAGAAAATGTATCAACTCAGGCAGCTTCTCATGTTACGCTAGCCTGCCGCCAGCCTAGTTCGGGAGATCACCGCACTGCTACTGCAGCTGTAAACATTTTTATGAATGAGCACACAGAAGTCTAAAATACCGAATGTGGTATTTTCCCGCACAGATTTTTGATAGCCAATTGTAGTATTTTATTTGTATTTTTTTTATGAATCTCCTAGAAGAGCAGTACTGTAGAACTGCTCTACAGTAACTACTCTGATCTTTGATAGCTGTTCTGTGGTAATGTTGCACTACAGTCACACTGGGATAGGTCAGCTGGCTGTGAGAAATGTTACAACACAAGTTTTCTGTGGGAGGTCATATTTGCACGACTGTGTCCTTTCTAATTGGCTGCAGGGCGGCACACATGTAAATAAGAAAGGCTGGCACATTATGGGTAAGAGTATGCTATGTCCTTCCAGGCAGGAAGTTTTTTAAATAATCTAGAAAGTGTGTTGCTGCATCCTATGAGGTTTGTGTGCTGCTTTCAGTATCTTGTAAGAAACATATTCTGTCTGTTTTTGGCTCATGTGAGGTTTTGTCAGCACAATGTGGATAGGACCCCCGTAGGCTGTGGTCTCTAGTCATTGCAGAGTGAAGTTAAGACTATACTTTCAGGGATCATTTCTATAGATTTTGTCTGTGGAGATGTGCTCTAAAGTGTACAAACTTGCCAATCACGATGAGGAGCTTCAGTGTTTCCCTCTGAGCAGGAAGGGGGCTGGCAGTGCTGCTTGTAGTATTGGTAGCTGCTGTCAGCTATTGAGGAATGTTCCACTCTTACTTGTAAGAGCTGGAGGAGGGAAACACAAGCTGAGTGATTGTTATAACTGCTGTGAAAGTAAGATACTGTGTAAGGAACAATGAAACTAATAAACATACAGATGTATTCTATAACCACTACAACCTCATCACACACCGACAAGCGTGATTGCAGCGGCAGCCCCAGGACTGCCTAATGCCAATTGTTGTAAAGGGGTGCGGTTTTGCAGGAGACTGTAGGTGCCGATGCGCACGCATGTCCACTTGGATGACTGAGCTCCACTCCGCCAGCAGCGATCGCTGCTAGGAGACTGTTAGACGGCGAAACCGTCATCTTTTTACTGTGTACAGCGCTTTGATCCATGGCAGCGCTGTACTGGGGACAGCCCCCTGGGGGAGACAGTAGCGATCTGCTGTCATAGGCTGGCAGGGGGAGCGAGGGATAGGAAAATCATTTAAAAAATAGATCTATTATAAAAAAAAGCAATAAATATTTGTAAAAAATAAACGATCCTGGGAGCTTTCAGAGCCCACCAACAGAAAGCTCTGTTATTGGGCAGAAAAAGGGGGGGGGGGGGGGAGGAATCACTTGTGTTCTGAGTTATACAACCCTGCAGTGAGGCCTTAAAGCTGCAGTAGCCTTAATTGCAAAAAATAGTCTGGTCACTAAGGGGGTGAAGCCTACAGTCCTCAAGTGGTGAAAGCAGGGGTAGGGTACCTATGGCTCTTTTGATGGCTACATCTGGCTCACAGTTAGGGGTTGATTCACTAAGCTACACTGCTCAAGCAGCGCAGCTTAGCGTGACAGCGCAAGTAACATTTTTATGTCCTTAGTACAATGTATGGCGACAATGTTATTCGTAGGCCATCATTCATAAAGCATTCCTGCATGCGGTAACGCTGAAAACAGCTGACTTTACCGAGCACTTAGCAAAATGTCCATTCATAAAAGCTGTTACCGCATGAAAAGCTGACATTCCCGAGCAGAGCGATAAATTACCGCCTTGTGCGGTGATTATCTCAACACATGTCACTAAATATCAATTCATAAAGATTAGAGCAGGCGGTATTGGGATAGAGAATAACGCTTACTTTGAAGAGGCGATAAGCATGCAGATAATCAGAGCAGATTCAGAGCAAACAGAGGCTATTTTAAAACAATGCAAATCTATAGGGAAGCTGGGGCTGCCTCTTTTATTGTAAGGCTGTCTCTGCACGGAGAAAATGTATCAACTCAGGCAGCTTCTCATGTTACGCTAGCCTGCCGCCAGCCTAGTTCGGGAGATCACCGCACTGCTACTGCAGCTGTAAACATTTTTATGAATGAGCACACAGAAGTCTAAAATACCGAATGTGGTATTTTCCCGCACAGATTTTTGATAGCCAATTGTAGTATTTTATTTGTATTTTTTTTATGAATCTCCTAGAAGAGCAGTACTGTAGAACTGCTCTACAGTAACTACTCTGATCTTTGATAGCTGTTCTGTGGTAATGTTGCACTACAGTCACACTGGGATAGGTCAGCTGGCTGTGAGAAATGTTACAACACAAGTTTTCTGTGGGAGGTCATATTTGCACGACTGTGTCCTTTCTAATTGGCTGCAGGGCGGCACACATGTAAATAAGAAAGGCTGGCACATTATGGGTAAGAGTATGCTATGTCCTTCCAGGCAGGAAGTTTTTTAAATAATCTAGAAAGTGTGTTGCTGCATCCTATGAGGTTTGTGTGCTGCTTTCAGTATCTTGTAAGAAACATATTCTGTCTGTTTTTGGCTCATGTGAGGTTTTGTCAGCACAATGTGGATAGGACCCCCGTAGGCTGTGGTCTCTAGTCATTGCAGAGTGAAGTTAAGACTATACTTTCAGGGATCATTTCTATAGATTTTGTCTGTGGAGATGTGCTCTAAAGTGTACAAACTTGCCAATCACGATGAGGAGCTTCAGTGTTTCCCTCTGAGCAGGAAGGGGGCTGGCAGTGCTGCTTGTAGTATTGGTAGCTGCTGTCAGCTATTGAGGAATGTTCCACTCTTACTTGTAAGAGCTGGAGGAGGGAAACACAAGCTGAGTGATTGTTATAACTGCTGTGAAAGTAAGATACTGTGTAAGGAACAATGAAACTAATAAACATACAGATGTATTCTATAACCACTACAACCTCATCACACACCGACAAGCGTGATTGCAGCGGCAGCCCCAGGACTGCCTAATGCCAATTGTTGTAAAGGGGTGCGGTTTTGCAGGAGACTGTAGGTGCCGATGCGCACGCATGTCCACTTGGATGACTGAGCTCCACTCCGCCAGCAGCGATCGCTGCTAGGAGACTGTTAGACGGCGAAACCGTCATCTTTTTACTGTGTACAGCGCTTTGATCCATGGCAGCGCTGTACTGGGGACAGCCCCCTGGGGGAGACAGTAGCGATCTGCTGTCATAGGCTGGCAGGGGGAGCGAGGGATAGGAAAATCATTTAAAAAATAGATCTATTATAAAAAAAAGCAATAAATATTTGTAAAAAATAAACGATCCTGGGAGCTTTCAGAGCCCACCAACAGAAAGCTCTGTTATTGGGCAGAAAAAGGGGGGGGGGGGGGAGGAATCACTTGTGTTCTGAGTTATACAACCCTGCAGTGAGGCCTTAAAGCTGCAGTAGCCTTAATTGCAAAAAATAGTCTGGTCACTAAGGGGGTGAAGCCTACAGTCCTCAAGTGGTGAAAGCAGGGGTAGGGTACCTATGGCTCTTTTGATGGCTACATCTGGCTCACAGTTAGGGGTTGATTCACTAAGCTACACTGCTCAAGCAGCGCAGCTTAGCGTGACAGCGCAAGTAACATTTTTATGTCCTTAGTACAATGTATGGCGACAATGTTATTCGTAGGCCATCATTCATAAAGCATTCCTGCATGCGGTAACGCTGAAAACAGCTGACTTTACCGAGCACTTAGCAAAATGTCCATTCATAAAAGCTGTTACCGCATGAAAAGCTGACATTCCCGAGCAGAGCGATAAATTACCGCCTTGTGCGGTGATTATCTCAACACATGTCACTAAATATCAATTCATAAAGATTAGAGCAGGCGGTATTGGGATAGAGAATAACGCTTACTTTGAAGAGGCGATAAGCATGCAGATAATCAGAGCAGATTCAGAGCAAACAGAGGCTATTTTAAAACAATGCAAATCTATAGGGAAGCTGGGGCTGCCTCTTTTATTGTAAGGCTGTCTCTGCACGGAGAAAATGTATCAACTCAGGCAGCTTCTCATGTTACGCTAGCCTACCGCCAGCCTAGTTCGGGAGATCACCGCACTGCTACTGCAGCTGTAAACATTTTTATGAATGAGCACACAGAAGTCTAAAATACCGAATGTGGTATTTTCCCGCACAGATTTTTGATAGCCAATTGTAGTATTTTATTTGTATTTTTTTTATGAATCTCCTAGAAGAGCAGTACTGTAGAACTGCTCTACAGTAACTACTCTGATCTTTGATAGCTGTTCTGTGGTAATGTTGCACTACAGTCACACTGGGATAGGTCAGCTGGCTGTGAGAAATGTTACAACACAAGTTTTCTGTGGGAGGTCATATTTGCACGACTGTGTCCTTTCTAATTGGCTGCAGGGCGGCACACATGTAAATAAGAAAGGCTGGCACATTATGGGTAAGAGTATGCTATGTCCTTCCAGGCAGGAAGTTTTTTAAATAATCTAGAAAGTGTGTTGCTGCATCCTATGAGGTTTGTGTGCTGCTTTCAGTATCTTGTAAGAAACATATTCTGTCTGTTTTTGGCTCATGTGAGGTTTTGTCAGCACAATGTGCATAGGAACCCCGTAGGCTGTGGTCTCTAGTCATTGCAGAGTGAAGTTAAGACTATACTTTCAGGGATCATTTCTATAGATTTTGTCTGTGGAGATGTGCTCTAAAGTGTACAAACTTGCCAATCACGATGAGGAGCTTCAGTGTTTCCCTCTGAGCAGGAAGGGGGCTGGCAGTGCTGCTTGTAGTATTGGTAGCTGCTGTCAGCTATTGAGGACTGTTCCACTCTTACTTGTAAGAGCTGGAGGAGGGAAACACAAGCTGAGTGATTGTTATAACTGCTGTGAAAGTAAGATACTGTGTAAGGAACAATGAAACTAATAAGCATACAGATGTATTCTATAACCACTACAACCTCATCACACACCGACAAGCGTGATTGCAGCGGCAGCCCCAGGACTGCCTAATGCCAATTGGTGTAAAGGGGTGCGGTTTTGCAGGAGACTGTAGGTGCCGATGCGCACGCATGTCCACTTGGATGACTGAGCTCCACTCCGCCAGCAGCGATCGCTGCTAGGAGACTGTTAGACGGCGAAACCGTCATCTTTTTACTGTGTACAGCGCTTTGATCCATGGCAGCGCTGTACTGGGGACAGCCCCCTGGGGGAGACAGTAGCGATCTGCTGTCATAGGCTGGCAGGGGGAGCGAGGGATAGGAAAATCATTTAAAAAATAGATCTATTATAAAAAAAAAAGCAATAAATATTTGTAAAAAATAAACGATCCTGGGAGCTTTCAGAGCCCACCAACAGAAAGCTCTGTTATTGGGCAGAAAAAGGGGGGGGGGGGGGGAGGAATCACTTGTGTTCTGAGTTATACAACCCTGCAGTGAGGCCTTAAAGCTGCAGTAGCCTTAATTGCAAAAAATAGTCTGGTCACTAAGGGGGTGAAGCCTACAGTCCTCAAGTGGTGAAAGCAGGGGTAGGGTACCTATGGCTCTTTTGATGGCTACATCTGGCTCACAGTTAGGGGTTGATTCACTAAGCTACACTGCTCAAGCAGCGCAGCTTAGCGTGACAGCGCAAGTAACATTTTTATGTCCTTAGTACAATGTATGGCGACAATGTTATTCGTAGGCCATCATTCATAAAGCATTCCTGCATGCGGTAACGCTGAAAACAGCTGACTTTACCGAGCACTTAGCAAAATGTCCATTCATAAAAGCTGTTACCGCATGAAAAGCTGACATTCCCGAGCAGAGCGATAAATTACCGCCTTGTGCGGTGATTATCTCAACACATGTCACTAAATATCAATTCATAAAGATTAGAGCAGGCGGTATTGGGATAGAGAATAACGCTTACTTTGAAGAGGCGATAAGCATGCAGATAATCAGAGCAGATTCAGAGCAAACAGAGGCTATTTTAAAACAATGCAAATCTATAGGGAAGCTGGGGCTGCCTCTTTTATTGTAAGGCTGTCTCTGCACGGAGAAAATGTATCAACTCAGGCAGCTTCTCATGTTACGCTAGCCTACCGCCAGCCTAGTTCGGGAGATCACCGCACTGCTACTGCAGCTGTAAACATTTTTATGAATGAGCACACAGAAGTCTAAAATACCGAATGTGGTATTTTCCCGCACAGATTTTTGATAGCCAATTGTAGTATTTTATTTGTATTTTTTTTATGAATCTCCTAGAAGAGCAGTACTGTAGAACTGCTCTACAGTAACTACTCTGATCTTTGATAGCTGTTCTGTGGTAATGTTGCACTACAGTCACACTGGGATAGGTCAGCTGGCTGTGAGAAATGTTACAACACAAGTTTTCTGTGGGAGGTCATATTTGCACGACTGTGTCCTTTCTAATTGGCTGCAGGGCGGCACACATGTAAATAAGAAAGGCTGGCACATTATGGGTAAGAGTATGCTATGTCCTTCCAGGCAGGAAGTTTTTTAAATAATCTAGAAAGTGTGTTGCTGCATCCTATGAGGTTTGTGTGCTGCTTTCAGTATCTTGTAAGAAACATATTCTGTCTGTTTTTGGCTCATGTGAGGTTTTGTCAGCACAATGTGGATAGGAACCCCGTAGGCTGTGGTCTCTAGTCATTGCAGAGTGAAGTTAAGACTATACTTTCAGGGATCATTTCTATAGATTTTGTCTGTGGAGATGTGCTCTAAAGTGTACAAACTTGCCAATCACGATGAGGAGCTTCAGTGTTTCCCTCTGAGCAGGAAGGGGGCTGGCAGTGCTGCTTGTAGTATTGGTAGCTGCTGTCAGCTATTGAGGACTGTTCCACTCTTACTTGTAAGAGCTGGAGGAGGGAAACACAAGCTGAGTGATTGTTATAACTGCTGTGAAAGTAAGATACTGTGTAAGGAACAATGAAACTAATAAGCATACAGATGTATTCTATAACCACTACAACCTCATCACACACCGACAAGCGTGATTGCAGCGGCAGCCCCAGGACTGCCTAATGCCAATTGGTGTAAAGGGGTGCGGTTTTGCAGGAGACTGTAGGTGCCGATGCGCACGCATGTCCACTTGGATGACTGAGCTCCACTCCGCCAGCAGCGATCGCTGCTAGGAGACTGTTAGACGGCGAAACCGTCATCTTTTTACTGTGTACAGCGCTTTGATCCATGGCAGCGCTGTACTGGGGACAGCCCCCTGGGGGAGACAGTAGCGATCTGCTGTCATAGGCTGGCAGGGGGAGCGAGGGATAGGAAAATCATTTAAAAAATAGATCTATTATAAAAAAAAAGCAATAAATATTTGTAAAAAATAAACGATCCTGGGAGCTTTCAGAGCCCACCAACAGAAAGCTCTGTTATTGGGCAGAAAAAGGGGGGGGGGGAGGAATCACTTGTGTTCTGAGTTATACAACCCTGCAGTGAGGCCTTAAAGCTGCAGTAGCCTTAATTGCAAAAAATAGTCTGGTCACTAAGGGGGTGAAGCCTACAGTCCTCAAGTGGTGAAAGCAGGGGTAGGGTACCTATGGCTCTTTTGATGGCTACATCTGGCTCACAGTTAGGGGTTGATTCACTAAGCTACACTGCTCAAGCAGCGCAGCTTAGCGTGACAGCGCAAGTAACATTTTTATGTCCTTAGTACAATGTATGGCGACAATGTTATTCGTAGGCCATCATTCATAAAGCATTCCTGCATGCGGTAACGCTGAAAACAGCTGACTTTACCGAGCACTTAGCAAAATGTCCATTCATAAAAGCTGTTACCGCGTGAAAAGCTGACATTCCCGAGCAGAGCGATAAATTACCGCCTTGTGCGGTGATTATCTCAACACATGTCACTAAATATCAATTCATAAAGATTAGAGCAGGCGGTATTGGGATAGAGAATAACGCTTACTTTGAAGAGGCGATAAGCATGCAGATAATCAGAGCAGATTCAGAGCAAACAGAGGCTATTTTAAAACAATGCAAATCTATAGGGAAGCTGGGGCTGCCTCTTTTATTGTAAGGCTGTCTCTGCACGGAGAAAATGTATCAACTCAGGCAGCTTCTCATGTTACGCTAGCCTACCGCCAGCCTAGTTCGGGAGATCACCGCACTGCTACTGCAGCTGTAAACATTTTTATGAATGAGCACACAGAAGTCTAAAATACCGAATGTGGTATTTTCCCGCACAGATTTTTGATAGCCAATTGTAGTATTTTATTTGTATTTTTTTTATGAATCTCCTAGAAGAGCAGTACTGTAGAACTGCTCTACAGTAACTACTCTGATCTTTGATAGCTGTTCTGTGGTAATGTTGCACTACAGTCACACTGGGATAGGTCAGCTGGCTGTGAGAAATGTTACAACACAAGTTTTCTGTGGGAGGTCATATTTGCACGACTGTGTCCTTTCTAATTGGCTGCAGGGCGGCACACATGTAAATAAGAAAGGCTGGCACATTATGGGTAAGAGTATGCTATGTCCTTCCAGGCAGGAAGTTTTTTAAATAATCTAGAAAGTGTGTTGCTGCATCCTATGAGGTTTGTGTGCTGCTTTCAGTATCTTGTAAGAAACATATTCTGTCTGTCTTTGGCTCATGTGAGGTTTTGTCAGCACAATGTGCATAGGAACCCCGTAGGCTGTGGTCTCTAGTCATTGCAGAGTGAAGTTAAGACTATACTTTCAGGGATCATTTCTATAGATTTTGTCTGTGGAGATGTGCTCTAAAGTGTACAAACTTGCCAATCACGATGAGGAGCTTCAGTGTTTCCCTCTGAGCAGGAAGGGGGCTGGCAGTGCTGCTTGTAGTATTGGTAGCTGCTGTCAGCTATTGAGGACTGTTCCACTCTTACTTGTAAGAGCTGGAGGAGGGAAACACAAGCTGAGTGATTGTTATAACTGCTGTGAAAGTAAGATACTGTGTAAGGAACAATGAAACTAATAAGCATACAGATGTATTCTATAACCACTACAACCTCATCACACACCGACAAGCGTGATTGCAGCGGCAGCCCCAGGACTGCCTAATGCCAATTGGTGTAAAGGGGTGCGGTTTTGCAGGAGACTGTAGGTGCCGATGCGCACGCATGTCCACTTGGATGACTGAGCTCCACTCCGCCAGCAGCGATCGCTGCTAGGAGACTGTTAGACGGCGAAACCGTCATCTTTTTACTGTGTACAGCGCTTTGATCCATGGCAGCGCTGTACTGGGGACAGCCCCCTGGGGGAGACAGTAGCGATCTGCTGTCATAGGCTGGCAGGGGGAGCGAGGGATAGGAAAATCATTTAAAAAATAGATCTATTATAAAAAAAAAGCAATAAATATTTGTAAAAAATAAACGATCCTGGGAGCTTTCAGAGCCCACCAACAGAAAGCTCTGTTATTGGGCAGAAAAAGGGGGGGGGGGAGGAATCACTTGTGTTCTGAGTTATACAACCCTGCAGTGAGGCCTTAAAGCTGCAGTAGCCTTAATTGCAAAAAATAGTCTGGTCACTAAGGGGGTGAAGCCTACAGTCCTCAAGTGGTGAAAGCAGGGGTAGGGTACCTATGGCTCTTTTGATGGCTACATCTGGCTCACAGTTAGGGGTTGATTCACTAAGCTACACTGCTCAAGCAGCGCAGCTTAGCGTGACAGCGCAAGTAACATTTTTATGTCCTTAGTACAATGTATGGCGACAATGTTATTCGTAGGCCATCATTCATAAAGCATTCCTGCATGCGGTAACGCTGAAAACAGCTGACTTTACCGAGCACTTAGCAAAATGTCCATTCATAAAAGCTGTTACCGCGTGAAAAGCTGACATTCCCGAGCAGAGCGATAAATTACCGCCTTGTGCGGTGATTATCTCAACACATGTCACTAAATATCAATTCATAAAGATTAGAGCAGGCGGTATTGGGATAGAGAATAACGCTTACTTTGAAGAGGCGATAAGCATGCAGATAATCAGAGCAGATTCAGAGCAAACAGAGGCTATTTTAAAACAATGCAAATCTATAGGGAAGCTGGGGCTGCCTCTTTTATTGTAAGGCTGTCTCTGCACGGAGAAAATGTATCAACTCAGGCAGCTTCTCATGTTACGCTAGCCTACCGCCAGCCTAGTTCGGGAGATCACCGCACTGCTACTGCAGCTGTAAACATTTTTATGAATGAGCACACAGAA